>NC_060260.1:31673346-31980221 GCF_021901455.1 Neodiprion lecontei | reverse complement strand
AAAAAAGAAACTTTGGATGTACGACAAAATATAAGACCAATTTTACTGTTTTCATTTTATTTTAAAAAGACGGTTTTATGTTCAATTTTCGTAGGTAAATTATATAATGAGAAAACATCACTTGAACACCACAGTATCAAGCATAGCACCGAGGCATTGCACAATATTTGTAGTCATTAGTGTATCGACTTTTTCTTCAAGATGCCGTTTTGGATCTTGTTTTCCGACATTTTTTATTGCCAGCTGCTCTGGTGTCATCTTTTCTTCGTCTTCTAATGCCTAAGAAGTAATAAATTCAGTCAATCATAGCTAAATTCGAGATCATTCGGCTAACATTTCACAAGATGTTTCATTGCAGATCAAATGCTTTAGATGCAATAAAGAGAGAATGCGTACCTTATTATAATTTTTGGCTAACTCCAACATGTCGGAAACAATTCCTTCATTAAGTTTTCCATGTTCTGAGTATTCAGCAAGCGTGAGACCATCCATCCATGATTTTTTATGCAAATTGAGGAGCATCTTCTGCTCCAGTTCATTTTTACGATAGTTTATACTAATGCTATAGTAGTGACGATTTAATCCGTGAATTAACGCTTGCACTGATGGCTTTTGCAGATGACCCAAATTGGATGTAGTCTGGCGAGGTTCTTGCCCCAAGACCTAAACGTAAATAATGTAAGTATAGAATTGACATTGCAAAATCAAATCTGCCATACACTTGGTCAACATTTTTCGCATCAGATATTAGTATGTTTTCAAATTGTTATGAAATTAATTAGTATATGGATTATAATTCAACTTTCGTAATTACAGTGAAACTTCCCAATAGCGGACACCCTTGGGACTGGATATCTTGTCCGCTTTTAATAAGTGTCTGTTATACAGATAATAGCTCATTTTTTATTGCACAATTATATCATATTTTGTTGCAAATAAACTTACCATCATATTGGGATTAATTAATCGGAAAGCATCAATAACGACCTTGCCTTTCACAGATTGAATAGGATCGATGACAACAGCCACAGCACGTTCACTAAGTGCTTCAAATGACTGCTGAGTATTAATATCAACTCCTGAAAGCCAACAGCCAAAACCAGGGTGCGAATGGTACCATCCAACTACCATCTCAGGTCGTCCAGTCTGTTTCAACATATCCAACATCTTGGCTTGGAATACTGGATCAACAGCCTCAACGCTAACGCCCTTATCAAAAAAGACATATATGTAGGATATCATCAAAAACGTTGCCCTATGTATTAAAATAGTTTCTACTTATTATCAAATAATTTTATTTATAGCAATAATCAACAACTTAATTATTACAAAGTGAGTCTAGAACAGACCCACTGTAACCTTTGTTTACAGACTCATCTTAGGTGATGAACATTTTTAATATAATAAACATCTTACAGTTCCGGTTTGCGGCATGGCAAACACGTCAATGACTCGGACTGTATAGTCGTCTACAAATTCACCCAACATTAATCCCATAACTTCCATGGGTACACCTGCGCGTCCATGTTTCAACATTTTGAGTAAAGCCAGTGAAGATATGTATACCTGGGATAAAGTAATTAGTTTGAAACTATCTGAGTTATGATTCAGAACATGTAATCTCACCATAATGGAATATAACTGAGTACAATTAAGTCATCAATCTTTTACATTCATAACAAAAATATTTTGTTATGACATTGCTTAAATGGAAATGTTATTTACCTGCTCAGCAGTATCTACTACAGGAGCATCCGATGGTGGGGGTCCTTGATTCAGACCTGGCATACCGCCTCCTAACCGTAACAGACGGTCCATTTCCTCTATAAATTAAACGCAATGATAGGAATAAGTATTGTAACGAATCGATTCGGCCAGATTAGATTCATTTTTCGGGAAAAAACAGAATCAAATTGTATGAATGAATAATGGTGTTCTGTAAACGGAGAATTGAGGTTAGTTGCCCGATTGTCAAAATCCGGTCATGTTTAAGGCGTTTGTTAAATGCAAATGTTATTATACAACTAGAGCATACTTACCTACTTAAGAAGGTTAATTCTAGATTCAAATCCCGTCCGTAGTTAACTACTTAATTTTCGAGCGACTGAAATAAACAATCCTTTCAATTCTGGAAGAATGACAATCTGAAAATGTTGGAAAATATGCAGAATCACCGAAATGCATGGTGGGTACCGACCGGCTACGGGGATCAACCAATCAAAGCAGTTCAGTGCACTATGCAGTGCCTATCGGAGGAAATCAAAAGCTATGATTGCTGTGATCAGTACGATCGAAAGGAAAGGGAGAAGAAATGGCAGAGAAACACGTACCCTCAAAAAATTACACAGGTGGACCTCACGGAGTGGGTGATTATCGCCGCAATATATAATTAACGTAGCGATTATTATCATACTTGTAAATAAATGGTTATCAATTTACTTCAAAGCATACTTTGTACATAAATTTCACGAATCAGTTAAAGTGTTGAGGTTAGTTCAGTTTGTAATGGTTTGTGGAACGAGATATGCATTTTCTTACAGGTAATCCTGATGACTTGTCTTTGAGAAAACTAGAATTACAAGTTCTTATACCCAAAAGAGTACGTGAACGATCGAGGAAGGAAAAGTGCGTCAAAGAAGTTGAAGGTAGGTTCGTCACACATAACACGCTATACATAAAGTTAATTTTTTTTAAAAAAGCTCAGCAATTTTTTACACAGTTATATCGCATTTACTTTAATTGATTATTTTGTAATAATTTATCGTTTTTCAGCTTTCAGCAAATGCTGTTCTAGTTCTGGTTTCTTAATGGTAACGAAGTGCCGGAACGAAAATAGTGAAATGAAAGAATGTTTGACAAAATGGTTCAATAATCCAGAGTTTGTCGAAGAATGTAAACAAGAGTATCTGGCTGAAAGAAGTGAATACAGAAGAACAGGTATTGGCAAAGGTTCCAGAGCACCAGTGGGTACCAACAGAATAGGGTCTAATATGTAAATAATTGTATTGTTATTAGTATCATTTGCCGACAGAATTTGTAATTACTTTGTAACTTTGAACAAAACATCTTTCATATTCTCAAATCGCGTTGTTTATGTATGTATAAAAACAAGAAAACTACGAAGTGATCTCAAGTCAACTATGGACTATGCGTGGCTCGTTAGGAATAATTAGCAATAAATCGTGAAATTTAAAGATTGTATGTAAAAATTGTTCTCATTACTCTAAATCATCATTTTCATCCTCTAAATCAATTTCCTCTCTATTTTGTTTCGGAATCCATCTCCTATAAAGTAACTCTTGCACCATAAATTCGCACAAGAGTTCCGGGGTGGAAGGGATTTCACTTCTTGGAATTTTTGATGGCCAAAGGACTTTGGCAAATAATATTTCCTGCAAAGTAATGAACTCACGTAAGGAGACGACACTATTTTATCTCTTGATATTGGATCAGAATAGAGTACAAAATAATCTTCAATATTTTACTGATGTTGGAATTATATACAAAATGAGCAATAAGTTTGCACTGACATGCAAAACTAATATTGATATGAACACACCCCACTACCTTAGCAGCAGTTTCGGATAATCTATCAAGGCCATATAATTTTTTCCAAGTCATTTTGCGTGTTGTTTTCTTGTCATCTGTGATCAAGGTATCTGCATCTAACACTTCCACAATCACGATATACGATGCATGATAAAATGGAGGCCCTTGTTTGTACAGCACTGCAATAGGATCAATTGTATTGATTTTAAAATATTTTCCATTGTCCATGATCTTGACCCAAGTTCTTACTTCAATAACATCAAGATTAAGAAACAGAAAAATTCTAACTAAAATAAAAATTCCCGACTACTATGATTTATTTTCATATAAACATAAATTATTTATGCACTTTTAAAAAAAATTTATTTATTACATGCATAATTTATAAATGCTACTTACAGAAATCGCCGCCATACTTCAAGCCAGACTTAACCACCCAGCCCTTACTCCGAAAGTAATGATATACAACATATTTTTGTACAAAGTCACTTTGCACATGGCAGAAGTGATTCCACGCATCCAAAATACTCAACGAATTACCATCAAAGTCGATAACTTGTAGGCAACCCAATCCAAACATCAGAAAAAATGTCTCTTCAAATGTGAGATACATTACTTCTCTAACAGGAAAACCTTCCTTCTCAACTGTTGGTTTCACGTTATTCAAATAATTTTCGGTGTCAGAGTCACTGTCAGGTAAAACTAACAATTCTCTCTCCAACATTTCGTGGTCATCTTCGACATTCGTCTCATTTTCAGTTTCACAACAATTTTTTTCATCTAAACTTGTTGACATTTTCTCATCATTTAATACCATAATATCTGCATCACCACAGACATTTTGTGTCATGGATTCTGTAGTCTCAACATGTGAAATTTCACATACTTCATCTTCCTCTTCACTGGTGTCAAGAACAACTTCATCTACTTTTGCAGGTACAGATGTCAATTCGTCAGCAGTTTTATGGGAGTCTTGTGTTTCAATATTCTTAAATAGAATAGGACTTGAATCGTTATTCTGAATTTGTGTGACTGACACTGTTTTATCAACTTGATTTTGCTCACATTTGTCATCCATTTCTTCATTTGAGCAATCTCCACTTTTTTCAGAAGATCTGGCTACTTCTTGAGTTGCAAGTCTGAGTTTTTTTTCTGCAGGTTCTGTCTTCTCGCCTGAATCATGTACACTATCATCTTTTACAATATTCTTCTCATTTTCAGATGCATGTCCATCTGCACTTGCCTCCTGAACTTCTGACACTGTTGATTATAATAAATGTTATTGAAAGGGTAGCACCTGGAAAATCTCAGATTGGCAGTAAACTCCTCATATTCTGTTCGCAAATAATTCTGATGCAAGCACTCTAGATATTTGTCATCAAATGCTGCTGTCATCCCTGTGATTGAGCGATTTGAAATTAAGATTTGTAAGGTCAACGTTGGTTCAAATTGTTCATGCTACTATTTTTTCGTCTTTTTTTCTTTCTATTACGTAACAAGATAAGGTCATTTAAAAATCGGATATCAATGTTCACCTATGAAGAAAAAGCATGACTGTTGTCTGAAACATTGACATCAGATAAAATTGCAGCACATAATGCATAACAAAATTTCTAAAGTAAAATGCCCGTTTTCAAATGTAAATGACTTGGAGTTTACAATTTATTTTTGATTAATAATTGGGTTAGCAATACGTGAATACCGTTTCGACAAGGTTTTTATTTACCAGAAGTTTTTTTTTTGCCATTCATTTCTTTTGATGAGTCGATATCTGCAGTATTTTTCCACTTTTCCTCTTCCATAGATTTTGCCAGAGCTTCAGCCGCTAGATGTTTTGCTTGTTCAAGCCATTCTTGTCGTCTAGCCCATTGTCTGTGTCTCACAACTGGCCGTCTAGTCCTCTCAAAGTTTGGATAACTTCGCGATAGAGATCCCTTCCCAAAAAAACCCTATACATAGTAAAAATTGATGCAAAATTAGTTGTTACTGCACCACAAATGTTTCAGATATATCATAGCTCAATCACTACTTTATTTTATCTGAATTTAAAAGTAAGCCTGTTAACGGAATTCAGCAAAAAAATTATTCAAATACACATAAATAATGAGTATTCTATATCTCAAAGCAATTTCAAGATGGTTATTACTTGTTATGACAGTTACTCCTTACCATGGAATGTAGAGCTTCGATATCGTACAGTTCTGTGACACAGACTCCCAGGTTGGCGAGGTGGCCGGTATAAACGATCCATTCATTATCAGAACCTATATTAATTGGGAATGGCTTACGTGGCCGAAGTCGAACCCTTCGCTTTCTTCTGGGTTCCCTTAGTGGCATCATACTTTTCTGACAGTTTTTCGTTTCATTCAGTGCCATCGTTGATGTCAATACAGTTTACAACAAAGCCATTTGAACCCGACACACTGACTGCATTTTTTGGTTATGTCTAGAGAGGGCGCATCTCAGGTCAAAGACGTGCTTATATTTGCGCCAAGTATTTGCTGTTACAAATTAGATATTTGCGATCATGAAGCATTATTTCTATATAAAATCTCCTTGTAACATCAAGTTGACAAGAAACAGCTGAAGAAATATTTACAGATAAACCTTTTATTACTTGCTTTGACTTACGTAGTGAAGAATTAAAAATTTTCGCTTAAATGCGAATTAAAAAACTTATCTGCAAATACAAGAGTATAACAAAACTTTATGCATTATGACCCACATCAAGAGTTATAATTAAAATTTTTTAAATTGATGTATTGTAATTTTATGAATATTTGTGGTCAATTTGCGAATTTCATTATTTCGCTCACAGAATCGCAAGAATTGGAGTTTGAAGAAACTCAAATTACTTATTTAGGGTGACGCGTTAATGGCATGTCAAATTTCCTAATATTTTGCCCTTTTCCTGATAAAAATACTGATCTTTTTCAGGAGACATTCCAACCACTATTACCTAATGAACTCACTTTACTCATGCAAGGTCATTGAATTTTACGGATAATATTTTTAGTAGTAAATTAAAATAGTCATTCTCTCTCAAATTTCATGTGCTCTGTTGTTGGAGAACTTTTACATTTTTCAAAGTACGCACTATATTGCACGCAGTTGCTGTCTATAGATGTATGTACTACGTACCAATAGAACATTTGCCTTAGAGCAATATTGAGGGAAGAAATCACAAAAATTCCAAGAACTCTACCCAAATTTCCTACCACTTCCCAAATTTCTTCCAACTGCATCAAAATTCCCGACATTATTCGATTTTTCAGAAATTCCTTGACGCTGGGTACACTGCTTATCAGCATATGACGAAACATTACAGCGAAGCATATAAGCCAAGTAAATATATTAAAATATTTTATTTCATATATTCCCTAAAGTCTGTGTATATAATTTGCACTAATAACAGTACTTGAGTTATGAATGGTCCTTTTAGGTTACTTATAAGCTTATGATCGTATCACACTAACTTTTCATGCATTGGAGAATGAGAATAAAGCTAGCTTATCCGGAAGATGCATATTACCAGGGTGTAATAATAAATAGTGATAGTAATATGCACACCTCATTCTGGTGTCAAAAAACTCTCCAACAATTTAATTAGGTTCTGTATTCCCTCCAGATAATTAGTATCCAAACCATCGTTCTCTGCAGGAAAAACGTGAGCAAAATCGATCATGTTTACTCGAACCCAGTTTTGCTTCTCTTCAGGGGTTGTAGTGAGCTCATCGAGCAAATTCGCATAATCTTCTTTCATTTTAATAATATCTTTGTCGAAATTGTTTATGTAAGAATGTGTACGGCATAATTTTTCAACGACAATATTCATGCCCCTTCCGCTTGAGTCATTTCTCACTAAACTAGGCTCTCGTGAATTGTTTGGACTCGGAGGATGATGAAAGGATTCAGATCTTTTTAGACTATCACTTCTCTTGAGGCTGTGGGATCGTTTCACTGATTTACTTTTGTTTCTTCTCATAAAAATTGGCGACATCGTTGGAGTAGCGATTGGAGAGTGACTGTTGAGTGTTTTCTCGAAAACAGGCCCACTCTCTGTCAGTTGGCCAGAAAATCCTGCATCGCCCAAAGAGAGCACTGGTCGAACATTCAATTTCAAGGACGGCGATCTCGCAATTGGAGATAAATTCAAGTAACTATTAGCATTTGGCGAACCATTATTATTGGATGTTTTAGCATTAACAGGACTAGATTGTTGCCGTAAACGTTTTGCATCGTATGCAAGTAATATGGAACTTGAATAGAACCTAAATTTAGTTTGCAATCTAAAAAAGGCCAAAATTTTCCACAGTGTAGATAGTAATTTTATAATTAAATTGCGGCACGGTGGCTGTCCTGGCTTGGCGTTGAGGAATAATTCCATTGCTGAAAATAAATAAAAAATAAAAAAATGGTATGTTTTTCGAACAAAAAGTTAATTACCCATAATTAAACTCATGTGATAACTAACGTATATCTATACAATAAATCTTGAAACTATTACCTTCGACAACCATTTGCTTATCTAGTTTTTTGCCATAGTCTCTGTCATATTTTTTTATAAAACCAGTAGAGAGTCTGCACACTTGGAATCCTGGTATACAAAAACCGTATTCATTCTTGGATTCGGCATATTTGTTTTCCTCTCCAGCTCTTTTAGCCGGCCCGGCCAATGGATCCCAAGTTCGTCGACCAATCTTTACGTCCATTACGCATGGTTCAGACATTCCCTCGGTCAAATCTTTTAGTATCAGAAATTTAATATCTACAAAACAAAGTATAAAGTTATCTAATAGAATAATGTTTTATTATCACAAAGGCGATACTAGTTTTCTAAAATTCTCTGATATTGCGGCTCACTTTCATCAATATCTTATCTATAAATTACTATTCAAGGCTACGAGTATTATCTCACATTTGTCACCAAGCTTTAGTTCTTTTGTTCCGTAATACTGTGGGGTAAATTGACGGAGCTCAAGCATTAAGGGATCTGTAGTGTCTTGCAGCTTTTCATAAAACATAATTTCTCGTTCACCAAGTAGAGGCTTTTCAATCGGTTTATAGATGAAACCATCTCCACTCTTCAGCATGCCTGATAGTGTACAGAATTAATAAAGTATGATCGTGCCTTACTTACAATCTTCATAAGTGACACTAGTATATTCAGGCATGACCAATAAATAATAAGTAATAATTAATTACCGATGGTATCATTTTTATCTCCAAACGCATGACCTCCAACCTGAGATTCAAAGGGAATCATTCCAATAGGTAGGTCATATTCCAATGTAGGACAATTTAATTTAAACTCAAACTTTGTCGGTCTGTTACGCCGGCGAGATCTCCCAGGAGAAAATGGTGTCCGTTCAGACATTGACGGTGATTGCGGAACAGCCATACTGGCTAAAGTTATTAAGCAGGAAAACAATTCTATCTGAAAGAAATAAAAGTTAGGCACTTGTTAATATGTGTGTGTAAAGTTCACTGTGTAAAGTTTCCATACTGACTATGAGCTACTAGAGCGGCAACTAGAATTACACAGAGCAAACAGCAATCACTTTATTTAACAAAAATTTTGTGGCATCTTGTCTGCAGGTACTACAGTGATATTTCGATTAAGTTTAATCATAAATATATAACTTTGTCAGGCTATATTTTCACCTTATCAAGGTAATAATGCAACAAACACCTGTCCCATGAAAAATGTGACAAATATTGGTAATGTTATAAATATCCAAAGTTATATTGTTTTTCAGCTGTCATCCGAACATTATCGCATCGAATCAGCTGTACATATGCAGCGGTTACATCATTTTTTTGTCTTCCTTCTTTTGAGCTTCGCCATAACTCTTGACGTGCTCTTTGAGCAGTCACGGAACGGTAATAAACTTGAACATCGGTTGTTTACGTTTTACTCCGGCTACTTACTCAACGTTCTATACATGCGCTATTCGGCAACGCTTTCATCGCCATCTTTGTAACCGAGCATATGACGCTAATCAGCACGTGCTTACAGCACGTGTGCAGCATCTTTGTAAAACAGTATAGTATCTGATTGTGAGCAGAAGCGTTAGGATCGGTATAACGTGGTTGCATAACTTTGACAACACGATATTGTATCTCCCACATGACTGTAAGATATACACATATAATTCATGATCATAATATCAGAGATAAAAGAAATAATTTCTACGGAGATCGTTATATTAAACTGCGGTGCCTCTTTTTATCCTTGTCGTCTACCGAACGTGACGTAGACGCGGATGATATCCAGGAATACTCGATATAAATCCATATGTGGGCGCGGCGCGTGCGTAATGACGAAAGCGCAGTCATCGTGGAATTTTTAAATTTGTCTAATCACCAAATGCCACAAATCGTGATCGTTTGACACGACGATGTTTGGAGATGCCTTATATTACAATTGCTAGCATAGTTTACTTTTTCTCAAACTATTGTAACTATTACTCTTTGAAAGTGATCAAATTCTTATGAGAAATTACAAAAAAATAATTGGACTTTTCATTCATTTTCGAGACACGATTTTCTTTCAGGATCCCTGATAGCGGAGCGTTGAATAAATTCCAGTTGATCGTGATCCAAATATTATCGACAAGAACTTGATTCTCACTATCCGCGTCCGATGCAGTATATTTCATTATTATTATTGGTATAAATATGTTGCGATTATAATCTTTAATTACGCTACTAAACATGGGCATATCATACAATTTCTTATAGGCAAAGTGCCACAAAATCAGGAAATATATACGTTCAATGTAGATTGAACGTAATTACAATGAATTGAAAAAGGTATAATGTGGTAAGTTCAAAAGAAGTAGGCAGTCGGTAATGTGGCACGTATTATTCGTCACGGCCCTGGCAGGAGGTAATTCGCCATGATATTACTGATATTACTTTACCCAGACACGCGATACTTTGAATAAAATTGACCCACATGCATGTTTTACAAAATGACTCAAATTTAAGAACGCTGTTATACAATATACGTATAGGCCAATACACCTTGTCACATTTTACGCGACCTTCCAGCTACCTTGTTATATACTACAAAAAGTAACGAAATCAAGCATTATTATAGTACCTTAGCGACTCGTTTATTACACGACTGCAGTCGTTTCCTGCAGTATTTTTCATTACGAAAGTACTTTTGCAACACATAAATTTCTTCCTAATTATCAATGTGGATGTGGCTGTGGTAATGGCTGCATCAAGATCCGTGAGTGCAATGTCTCTGCGCCACTTCCAACAAATTGAAATACATTTTCTTCTAGGAAACGATAATGCTACGTCTACAACATTTTATTTATCTTGCCCGCAGACACGGCTGACGCGTTACGAAATATCTGGCTGACACTCGCGTACATACTAATGGGTAATTATAACGACGATCAGGCGTACACGAATGTTCCATAATTGCCTCATACTTGTATGCTATGGATTTTCAAATGTACGCCGCAAATTATTATATTATCATAATGTGCAGCGACTGCAATATCTACGCGGACAAATATCAAGAAAGACATATTAATATTACCTATTCCCATCAGATTCCCGTGTATGCATCACATATAAGATTATAAACTTAATAACAATCTAGTGTTATCCTACATTTGTGCACTGCTAATCATGAATTATTCAAAACTGATTCATCATGTCATTAATTAGCTGCGCTCTTTCGTTCTAATCGCATTTCTAGATCTCAAAATATCCATGTAATAAGCTTTGCAACGCGTACAAAAACACGTCATTCGATATTCATACCTACGTGAGTATTATTTTTAATTAAAATAACAATAATCATACTATTGTGTATGCCGGACTCCATCGCTCTATGCGATTCGACATCTTCAGTAGAAGTTTTGAATTACGAAAATTTTTTGTAAGAACATAATGTGTCTACGTGTACATTATATTCTATTATAAATTATATAATTGTCAAGTTTCTCGTCATATGATCTCTGACTGCTGTGAAATTCGGTTTTTTGATGATTATTAACATAGTACATACCTCGAAATCGTAAACTTGAACAACCAATTACTGGATTCGACTGGTACAGTTCAATTATGCCGTGAGATTATTTATATAAATAGATTGTTGATAAAAAGAACCGTGGACTTGCTACCGAAATAAAATTCTCTCAGTGGGATTTTTATTTCGATATGACGACGACAGGTCTTAGACGAAGCTCATCGACATTAACTGAACTGCATAATAATTATATCCTTCCGTGATTTCTTTCGCCGCGGTGTTCAAGCAGCCATTCTTAGACTGGATTCTTGAAGATCTCCGATTGATATACACTCGGATATAGATCCGACACTGATTGAACGAAGTAATATAAACGCGGATTTTGACTGCACACATGTACGTACATGTATCAATTTTTAAACGGGCTGGACGGACGAATCATAATAATGAATGAATTTGCTATAGATAGCAGCACGGAAAAGGATTATAATAATCGAAATAATTAACAGATTCATCAAGATTGCGGGATCAGGTTAAGATAATTGAGACGTGGTAACGATACTTTAATTTGTTGTCTATCCGTCGGAGAAACGATTTATAATTTACAGTAGCGTATGTTTATAGATATAATTAACGCACGTAGGAGTGATCAAGCCTTGCCGCGATTCTAAACGTGTCTGCCGTAATAGCATATTTTCACTAACTGCTAGGTATCCTTGCGGAGAAATTTATTTACTGTAATGATTGTGAAATAGGTCATACCTCTAACGCAGGGATAATCCAAAACTCAAATAGATACGGCTATGTTTAAGACGTGACTAATGTATTTGGTTGAAACAGACCGCGGGTTGCCCGAACTCACATTGAAACATATAATCTATGTACAGAGTGATTTTAGACAGCAAACGATGTTCAAATAATCAACCCTGCAGTATCGCATTGAACACAACGACCATAGTGAAATATTATTCAAATAAATAACGAGGATGTAAGATGATTACAGTATTACGTTTTAATAAGTCTAAAGCTGTCACCTATAGCTTAGGTAAAAGCACAACACGTAAATACGAAATTTGTGATAAAACGCGCGAATCAATCGGATTCAGCAAAGAGCGCGAAAACAGGCAAAACCGGCGCAATTATAAATTGTTTGTACGAAGACGTTGGCGTAGAACGAAAGTACAAAAGGCACAAGAACTCATATTTATGTGATTATCGATCGATGATCACGAGTTAGAGAATAACGTATCAGGGAACTACGAAAATTTAGCTACTTACACAAAAAAATGGCTGTTCTCATGTTACGGCATGTAGAGGCGATAAGTGATTGCGAATTGTTGTGAATCTTGTTTCTCGTTGTTTGGAATACAGATTATGTTTTAAGACTCTGCGACTCGCAGACCGAGTCCCTCTCGTCGGGTTTCCCTCTCCCTCGGACAAACAAACATGGAATGAATCCACTCCCCTCCCATCTGTATCATAGCCTGTGCTCTACTCGTAAAGTCGTGCCTTCGTCACGAACTTTTTTTGAAACATCAGTGAGCGACGGTTGAACACTGCTACAACTTTAGAAGTTGCGAATCACGACCTTCCTGGCAATGATCCTCCCGATTTACGACATCGTTCGCGTTCGCAGAACTATCACATTCCCTGTACATAAATACGCGGCAGGTTTAAGTAAAGACCGATCATTTTTATATTTACCATTTGGTCGAGTAATGTTTTCTGGTGAATTTTGATTTGTTTTAACGTCAGGCAGGAGCCTCATTGGCACGTCCAAACGCTGGAAAGTATCACAGTTATACAGCCGTTAAAATTGAAACCACGAATCTCCCCGGAACTCTGAATAACTCGTTGCGATGTAGTAGGGAAACTTTTGTTTTTAATCGAAAAAATCAGCCAAGTGTCTCATTCATCGGACGTTTTTGCGTTTGATAAGAAACACTCCTTAAAGCTACTATAATTACGTCCTAATCAACTTTGATCTATCAATTAGCAATAAATCATTGCAGGCCCTCAATAAGACGGAATTTGTTACCCAATATTACCAGAGTCGTAGATTTGATAAGAATTTTTACCATGTATCTTAATTGAATTCTAATTAAATCGACATTATTAATCATAACTTATTGCATCTATGCCTCTAGTATTATGATAAATTTAACGTCAGCAAATACTCGCATCTTCGATATATTCAATAAATTTTAGACTACTTGGTGTCTTACAATTCACAGACCATTTCACGGATAAAAGACACATCAAATTCACCTAAGTCACAAGCAGGCCTATTTGTCTTTGACCACATTGCGGTTGGTTTAGACTGTCGTAGGTTCAAGTGAAAACAGGCTGCTATGAAATTTGTCGTGATTGAAAAATGCATGTGATGTGATGGTCAACAGAGACTTTGCGTTCACCCAGTTTGGAGCATTGTCAGCATTTTTTCAAAACATTTGCTGTTTTCAACAATTACAGATGATTTATTGTACTATACAATGATGTTTCCAACGGATTTATGTATAAATTCTCAGATAATAGCAATAAAAAAATATTAATTTTACGTTACGCTGATTTCAAAACTCGTATAAAGTTGATTTACCTATATCGTATATGTATGTTTACAAAATTATTGGCCCGTTCGCAACGCCGATTTCATTCCAGTAAGGTGATACTCGTGACAGCTAAATGAGTATATAATCGATATCTGGAAACACTTTGATTATAATTAACTACTTGTTATACTTATAGAATCCTTCTCCTGTTTTAACACCCAATTTTCCTTCTTTTACAAGCTTGTTTAGGGTTTCAGTAGGTTTGAATACTGGATTATCTGGAAATTTCTTATGCCAACCTGAAAGAATAACAAATTTCGTAAAGTTACAGTGTATGTATTAATCAGTATTTCGATATACCTATAACAACTAGCGGTTGAATGATTTACCACAGTAAAGGTGAAGTTTAGTTATATTAGGTATTTACGGTAATAACTAACCATCAAGAATAGACTTGGTAGTGTCATGACCAACATAGTCCGCAAGTTCTATTGGACCCATAGGATATCCGGCTCCCAGCTTCATTGCAATATCAATGTCTCGTGCAGATGCATCTCCTGTATGAGAAATTATTCAGAATTTATTTCATATTTCCAGAATTTCTGTTGTGTCTACGTACTGTTACTCGTTAATAGCAAGACATTATTTTTCAATGCATGTAACAACAAAATTGAATGTCAGTTGTTGGCTCATTTTAGTAAACTCTAGACGTTTTACAGAGTCAGTCATAAACTTCATTCCATTCTATTGGGGATATTAACCTCAAATTTTTGAATCACTGAAACTATCGATTGATTCTCATCACTACTAATGTATCGAGACACTTTCTTGCAAGTCTAAAACGTGTACTTAGTATTTTTCATAAATTTAAAAACTCACCACGTTCCAAAAGGCGTACAGCTTCACTCATATAAGGAACCAGAAGTCTGTTGACCACAAATCCGGGAGTATCTTTGCAAGTGATACAAGTTTTACCAATAGCCTTACCCCATTCCATTAGAGTGTTATATGTTTCATCTGAAGTTTCCGGAATCCGAATGACCTATAATTTACACAAATATTTGTAATATTTTCAATTTCGGTCAGTTTTAACATGGTATTTTTTTACCCTTTTTCAATCTGAATAGAAACTAATGATATAAAGTCATATTAATTCAATCAAACACATGAGCCTTTCATGAGCTAGGTGAAAAGATTGTTTTTGCTAGCCATGATTTTGCAAGAAAAAATTATGTTATTCGAAAACAGATTTCCAGATAACCTAGTGGTATCATTGGAGTTACTGATCATTACAGATAAAAGAAGAAGTGATGCTCATACCTCAAGCAATTTCATAACAGGTACAGGATTGAAGAAATGAAGACCGCCAAATCTGTCCTTTCGCTTGGTAACTGAAGCAATTTCTCCAATCGACAAAGAAGACGTATTGCTTGCGAAAATCGTAGATGCAGGAGCAACCTATAATTATTGATATCATGAAAAAGATCTATGTAAATAATAAACTTGCTAAATAAATATAATGCTAACTGTTTTAACAAAGACTACTACATATTCGCCTCTTTTATTACAGAATAAGATGATTCAGAATCAGTAAGACAAAACAGTAAATGATATGATCAGTAAATTTTGAATCTGACATGAAACATAGGTTCTAAGTTTTTATAAATGCCACTGAATCTACACTTGGATATCAGCAACCTTGAAATATCAGATAATTACAAGAAGTAGGTGATATGCCCACTGATTGGATATTAAGGATTAAAAGATTTGCACTCGCTCACTTTGAATGATATTCAAACTCACATCATCTATGCTAGCAAAAAGTTTGTGCTTAGCTTCCAGATTTTCCACAATTGCTTCTATGACAAGATCTGTAGTCTTCACAGCTGCTTGAAGATCCGTGCTAACTTCTATGCTGGCCAATGCAGTCTTTACCAATTTTTCACCCTCAGTAGGATTGTCCTATGGAAATATATTTTTGATTCATTTTTACAGAATGTGTGATTGTAATTGGTAATTAGTATTTTATTATTATTAGTTCACATGGCTTCTTCTTATACACTTACTTTATATAATTTCTTGGCTACGCGACCTAAGCTCTTCTGAATACTATCTTGAGATTTCTTCAACACATCAGGACTGATATCCACCAAAGTTACTCGGTTGCCTGATTGAGCTGCAACCTGCATAATTCAACAATATCATTTTGAACAAAAATTAGACATTCTATTTGCTGGTGTAAATAGGAGCAATTGTGAAGGTATGAAATCTGAGAGTGAACTTATTGCACGCAGTCTAGCCAGGGATTGAAATCATTTCCTATTATTTTCTCTCGACAACAGAATGGCTTTCTGACAAGAAAATTGGAACAGAAATTTAAAGGCTGAAGTGGAATAACATATTTGCACTGTGAGAATCCAGAAATTAATTTAATGCATGTCGTACTTTAGTAATGTAAGAGGTCAAATTAACTTTGGAAATTTCAATTTGAATTCAACTAAGTAGATATCAACATTCGTTTCGCCTTCATATCATACCTGAGCAATCCCTGAGCCCATGAGCCCACCTCCAACGACAGTAATATGCTTAATTGCATTGAGAGAGCTAGATGTCGCCATACCTCTTCTTATAATTGCGAATGGTAAAATCATTATTAAAGAAAGTGAGAAATTACCAAGATATTAAATTCAACGCTAATAATTACAGGAATACCACGAGAATGAGAAGACCAGGTGGTTACGTTAATGAGAACGCAAGACAAGTATCGGCATTCGGCGGTGCCCCACTTGTATTCTATGCGATTATACTTTGGACTTTGGTCATTCAATTGTGGCTATCTGACGATCTTGTTTACCTCTTGGACTGCTACTTATCTATTATCACACACTTGTAACGTGTGAAAAAGTGAACCGTCGAAGGTAAATTTCTCGACGTAACGAAAATAGCTGTTTTACCTAAGGAATTTGAGTAGGGGTACGGCTACGCTATCGCCCAACTATCAATTCTCGTTAATTGCTAATTGGAATTCAAGATAAACCTCTCTTTTTATACCTCTTGTAAACTTATCGACGTGGAAATCTAACTAGCATTCCACTTTGCGTCGTTTAAGTACAGCCAGAAACATGCTTCAAAACAGATGTGGACGTGATTGATCATCAGCTGCTTAATCTACGCTGTGATTCGTTATTTGTGGCGAAATCGAAAATAGTCCAGGCACTAGGAGAAAGCGAGGTGGAACATGGGAGTAACGGCAACTTTCCGTAAGTAAATATGCTCTGCATTACCCACTGCTTTAGTGATGTTAAATGCGGTAGAGTACCAATTGGTTACCGACATGCACTTACCGTCTACAGACAGTTCGAAAATTAGTTCCAAAAACCTATTCGTCATGTTGAATCTCTGATTGAAATTTGATCAACTATTATTTGTAAGCTCAGCTTTACAATTGGGTAAACTACGACGTTTACTGAAAATACGTAAAGAATGCTGATCCGTCAAGCAGCGTCCTCTGCGTCCTCCCCTACACGCGCAACTCAATCTGGTAAGCAGTCGGCAAGTAGATGCGACACTAACTGATTTTACCATCGCTCACCGCGTGTATCCAGATAACGAAGAGTCGAATATTATTATGCCTATGGAATGACGACGCCGTAGTTTTCAATTACGCAAATTCATTTGAGCCAAATTTGGAAATGACAATCTAACTCCACCGGTTTACTGTTAACAGAGTTTGAAACTTTTTTTTCGTGCCAAGGATGGGAGACATAGTCGAAGAAGTTAATCAAGGGATGGAGATATATAGATGTGCCTATATGTACCTTATGTAATTTCTGTACACACCTATGTTTAATACTTAACTCGTACCGTTAACTGAAGATAATAATATGTATCGTCAGTCAACGCTCATATCTTCATTCCGAAAGAAGATGCAGCCGACATATAAAAATAATTTCTTCACTGACGTTAGATTTCCGTGGTTTTTAAAAAGTGAAGCTTATTTGCAGCGGAAAAGCTAGACCGTTCTACACAAAAATACTACTTGTAAATATTTCTTGGAAATTAGGTAATACTCGATTGTTACTAATGTTTGAGTCCATGCTGTAACAAGTCCCGATGAACCTCAGGCAATGATTATCACAAAGGTAATTGAGAAAAAATATAAAAATGAACCAGGCTTTTTTTCAACGTCTACTCATATTACCTGGTTAGATTGCAACTCTGTCCGCTAACCCCCAAACACAAGACTGTTCAGAAATTTATTATCAAGTGGCCCAGATTATAATTACTCATATCCGTCCACTTTATTATACATTTATGGCAGTGCGCGTGTTAATTGTTAGGAATTTTGTGTGTGAGAATATGTATTCCCGACAAAGTCGTACTATTTTATCCGGAATTGCAGCACTTTTCCGGTAACACCTAACAATAATATTACCCAGATAATACAATTTTGTAATAATACTATATATAGGATCTCAATTACTGACGACTGATATGATCGAAAGATGGATTTTCCGGATTCTTTATAATGAAATTCTCATCAATTATTTACGATATCTCTGTCAAAAAAATATGAATTTACGAATTCTTGTAATTGAAAAAATCATAAAAAGAAATACTGGGAATGCTATGCCGGATAGGTAAATGAAATTGTACTAATTTCTCCGAAACATCAAGTTGTTCAATGAGTAACGAGTAAAATTTCCGAATTATACAATTCAATGATTTTACTGTGTCGGTTGCGAAAGGTCAAGCCGGAGAGAAAGATGTTGAATTGCCAAACTCTAAATTGCCAAAGATATGTGCACCTTGTTGACTTTAATTCAGAATCGAAATTTATCAAAAAGAAAAATGTATTTACGTGGAATTCATTCTGACTAAACTGAAGAAATCACTCTGACTAAACTAAAGAAATCCGAAGGTATTACGATTCCACCTGCGTTATACATTATCGAAGAATAAGTTTAATTGAAAATGAGTTAAATTTACGCAAGAATGAAACTACCATTTAGAAAACTACAATATGTTAGTATTTTACCAGTGAAAATAAATTCACATATGCTCGTTTCCACACCACCGCAAGCGGTAAAGCACCCTGGCGCGTTTTTTTTACGTGGTATCCTCAGTAGGCCCACTCCACGGAGAATACTTGCAAGATCGATCTTACGTTCTTAGAAAAATTGCAAATGTCTTTTTTTCACATTTTAATTATGGTAAATTGTTTTTCCCAATCAATTTCTTCTGGCGTATATTCGCAGTTTGTTACACATTTTTCAGTTCATGTAACCCGCTGACTATTTATTATTGATGAAAGATGACTGTTTTAATTATGGATGGAAGATGACAGTTTTAATTATGGATGAAAGATGACAGTTTTAATTATGGATAAAGGGTGACTGTTTTGATCTTATATGCGAACGGCGATTGACTTTGGATGTTCGCGCACGGTTTTTTTTCTTATGAGGTACGAGGTAGTCACTAAAATGGAGAACCTGGTGAATACGCAAAACAATCAACAACTAAACCAAGATCGAAAACTCGAATCGCTGTAAGACGTTGGTATTTACCTATCGGATGACGGTGCAGAAATCTTTGAAGAAATAGAAACAAATCGGAGTAGAATAAGCACAACCACCAAAATACGACAGAGCTGTATAATTCTACAGTGAAATACAAACTGAACATGAACTATGACCGACTCGAGAGAAAAAAAACTATAGATGAATGAATTTTACCACACTTTGTGATCACGATGATTCTGAACTACACCACTAAATATATGTATCGGTGAAAACAAGATGACTGACCCTCAACCAGATCTAAACCAAACCCGAGCCTGAAAAATGAAACGTTAATTCTTCAGTATAGTCAACAAAACTCAGTTACCTGGAACAGACGAAAATTTAATTAGTGACGTATGTCGATACAGGCAAAAATATACTTAGCTTAGATGAGTAAAAAATACATTAAACGACAAAAGAAAATTTAATTAGTTTAAAGAGACAGAAGATTTGATTAGCTGAAACAGGCAGAAGGTTTAATTGGCTGTAACAGACAGAACGGTTGATTAGCTGAAAGAGACAAAGTTTGATTAGCTGAAACATACAAAAGGTTTGATTAGCTGAATTAGACAGAACGTCTGATGACCTGAAACAGACAAAGTGTTTGATTAGCTGAAACAGACAAAACGTTAGATTAACTGAAAGAGAGAGAAAGTTTGATTAGCTGAAACAGATAAAATGTTTGGTTAGCTGAAACAGACAAATGTTTTATTAGCTGAAACAGACAAAAGGTTTGATTAACTGAAACAGACAAATGTTTTATTAGCTGAAACAGACGAAGGTATGTTTAGCACAATTAAATAAGTCCACAAACTGAGAATAAATAGGTCGGATCCAACATGATATTCGCCTTAATATTCGTTACTTCGATTATTAATTGTATTGATTAATAAAAAACATTATCAATTTCGTGACAGGGATTTTTGTTCTTGCGCATTCAGTAGCGGTTTTCAAATGCCACTCTTCTTTCATAACTGAAAGGTATCAAGTCCACGCGCAAAAGGCGGCATGGAATTTGAAAACTTTATTATTCGTCAAAAAATTGACCGAAGTGCTGAAAGATCAACAAATGGAGAGTGCGTAACTCTTTTATATACTGTTTACAAAATCGATGCGCAAAAATCGTGCCTGATTCCCGTTATTAATTTACGCGCAATAAGCTGCGTCCAATTGTTGTGATTAATCTACGCGCAAAATGGCGCGACAGATTAAACTGTCAAAAAAATTGTACTATCTGGGACTTGTCCCAAAAATTCTGTAGAAACCCAATCCACATCTGCATCTTTTTGAATTAGATACATTGCTATGTGGATTGTTCTTCTCAGATTACAAATCGAAATTGGGAGTGAGGTTGGAGGAGGGCATGCATTATTGTGTGGCGTGACGGTCGGCGGTCCTCTTCGACGCGAAGTCTTCGAGCTCAGCATCTCTCCCCATCTAGCGTACCACGGAACGCGATAGATAGTCCAGAGATGCGTTTTGCCCATTCAAACGATCACAGAGATCAATTCAATGGAATAATGATCGGTAATGACTAAATAATTGAATTGAATAACCATTAAAAAATGGTTGCAGTGACAAGAAATAGGAAATTCAATTTCATTAATATTCAAATGCTTACAGATAGTCGAGAGATTCGAATACGGAGTCTTTTGGGAAAAAATATCTATGATCGTTTGACGCTGTAGATTACAAAAGTTAGTAACATCACGGCACATCGCGACCTTCCTACCCTTGCCTGTTTCCCACAACGGAACCGCCCAACGGAAAGGAGACTCACACACACATGCATAAACCCCGCGACGCATCCCAAACGTCCACCTACCTACCCGGTTACCTATATTCGATCTAAACGATTCTCCATTTTTTCCAACACACATCATTCTTCTTCATTTGCGCCGTGGTCACTGACTTACATTTTCGTTGGTTACCTGTTGGGAGCAAAATGTTTTTGTATCATAGTCTGCCTATTCAGCATACAGTATAGCGGTTGTATCCCGCCAACCCTAATATTGTACGTATTATTTTAGTAAATGTTGGCAGACTATCGGTACATTAACATTTTGTAAAATTGATTAAAAACATCCTGTATGCCAATTAGCATTTTTCTAAGCGAGCTAAGCCTGCAGTTGATCAATACTTGTTGGATGTTAAAAGATTGAAAATGATATATAATACAAGATGCAATTTGATTACGTTACGTTATGCCAGACTTTGGAATTTTATCAATTCAACATTATTGTGAATCATTGAATACGTTCAAACCTCAGGTGAACCCATCACTTACACGACATCATCGGTAAATTCAAACGTAGATTATCACATCAGTTACGAAACACAATTTGATCTCGCGAGTGCCGAGTAAGCGATGGTTACCTGTCGCGATACTCATTCCACTTTTAGCAACGTGTAAAATTTCTAACTGTGAGTAAGCTACGGTAAATTAAATTGCGAAAAAAGAGATGATTCGACTGAAAGTCAAGCACGTTGCGATCGCGAATGAGTCTATCCATGCAGCTAAGAAATCGAAGATGTGTGTAACAATTGTTACCGCCACGCCACGTGACAGAGGAATCCCAGGGAAATACCCATAACCTAACACGTGCAAACTCACCAACGTTGCCGAGAAATGGAAAAGTTACTCGGAAGTCTCTGCTTAAATCTGTGAAAAACAAAACAGAAAAACAGAACACTTATTAATTTAGCAAACTGGCTTTTCAGTTTTTAAATTAATTAGTACTATTGCCTAGCTTCATATTTATGCATTGCATGTTATGCAAAAAAAAATCCGGCTTCAAATGTACCACCTTCAATTATCAATCAGTAGTTAAAATACGTATTGTTAATTGTTACCTCGACTCTGGGCAGCTCCACACTTTTACATGTAGTAGTTCTCTTAGCATCTCAGGTTTATGGGTGAAGCGACGCACTTTTCACATAATTTAGATCTTCACTAATCTCTTATAATCCAAAAATCCGCACTGCAATAACTCGATTCTACACTCACTTTCTGTGCTGTAGCTGTCTGTTTGAACCGACTAAATAAACTTGCTATCAATGCAACTGCGCATTTGCCGAAAATCAGCAAAAAAAAAAAAAGAAAAACGGACACTCAACGCACAGAGACAAAAATATATATCACTGAAATCTGAAGTCACATAAAACAGTGGAAACTCGAAACACGAAATTCACCTAGAACCTTCGCAAGGTATTTTATTTCAGTAACTCGGTTTTTCTTTAGGCTACACGTTTCTCCTCGTGTATTATTCACAGATGAGTGGTGGAAATACACTGATCGAACAGTGTAACACAACCTGAACTACGCAGTCTGAATGTTGAACTGTTCTGAGATCATATGATTTCACTCCAATTTCTCGGAAACAACTGACGCCGCACAGAGCTCGGAAGAGATTTAAATAAGCTCTCTGAAGGACGGAACATAACAATTCACGACAATTCTCCCGCCCTCTCTGTCGCTCTTCATGGAGCGGGGTATATAGCTGCACGTGTCCTACTCTCGTGGCTCCCTCTCCATGGGTAGAGCGACAGAGAGGGCGGGAGCATTATCGTCTTCTGTTTTGTAGAGAACCGATTTAAATCCGTTCACGAGACGCTTACGCCATTGCTACGCTCTATTTTGCTTAACGGCCGAGTGAAAACACTCCCTCTTCCTTCTTGGAAAACACTTCGTAACCTACGCGCAACGAGAGCAAATGTTTAGAGGATTGCCGTAACATGTGACGTCAGGCGAAGTATGTATCCTCAGTCAACGCCTAAATAACGAATTTCGTGTACGACAGTGGTACTAAAATCAGAGATATGAAAAAACGACTATGAGCTCCACAGTATATAATTTATGTATCAATGCTGGAATTGCACTAGTTCACGGCGTTCACGGTCTTCTCGCCGTCCACAATAGCATTCTTTGACTTGAAACAACTCGCTGGTAAAGCTGTGTAATGTTGAATGAGCGTAAGAAATAAACAAAAACCACAATGGTGAATGTTATGAAAGGAATTTTAGTTGAATGGTACGTAATGAGTATACATCAATCCCACCAAACTTTCAGAAGTACGCATTTGAAGGATTCTCAGAAATATAATCGACATAACCTTATTCTACGTAATCCAAATCTTCGGCGATATTAAATTGTTTGTTTAATTCCGTCTCAGATATATCAAATTTCTTCTTGCACCAGCTCTGTATGGCAAATATATTATCCGTCCATGCATTTATTCCATCTTTATATTTCTGTAAAATGTAGTTGGAACGTTTAAACATTGTCATAATTGAAACTATTAGCAGCGATCGTTTATTAGAGTATTACTTTAATACTCATAGTAACAGAGATAGGTTCAATAGAATGGATCCATTATTTTAAATACATTTACCTCTGCTTTTTTAGTCAGCTCTGTAATTTCTTCAGGGTCATTTGCCCTGTGCTTTGCAAGTTCTTTTTGCAGTACGGTTTCTCTTCGTTGCAACTTTGTCACCTCTTGCATTACTTTTTGTCTTTCTATCGAGTCTTCTTTTCCAACCTTGGTATAAAACAATATTAACTATAACGTGTTTTCATAAATCCACAATTACCACGTATTATTTTTGCTATCAATCGAAATAAATTACTTTTTCTCTGAGAATTTCTTCACTGATTTTAGCAATCTTCATTTCAGCCTCAAAGATTTTCTGATTTGCTTCTTCAATTTTCTTTTCAGTCAATTTAATATTTTTTCTACAATGTGTGAAGATAATTTATCAATAGATTCAAAATGTTGTTTGCTTGCAATATGAAATAAAATCGAATACTTTGCATGATTGGATATATTTTGTGATACTTTACCCGGGAAATGCCCAAAAATAGATCGAGGTTCCAATTTTGTCAGTATCAATCAGTCCGTCATCAACCAAAGCCTGTACCACGTCTTTAACAGATTGAGCCACGATACCTTTCTCTTTGGGAGCAATTTTCTCCAAATCCTTGAGTTGGAAGAATTCCTTTTTCTCATAAAATAGCTGAAGCATTCTAACACGCTTTTCATCTGCCGACACTCCTTTTCGTTTGGACATTTCGTTTCTTACGTGAAAAAATAAAAGACCGGTATGTATTGAGTTTTGTTTAATACTCTTCCTTTTTCTTCACTGTAAAAGCGATGCTGCTATGAAACAGTTTTTACTGCATCTGGATGAAACATTCGCCCTAGGAAAGAAATTCATCATTCAAGATCTTGATGAGCGTCACTTGTTCATATCTGCAGATATTTTGGAAACATTACAAACAAAAGTTGACGACCTTATGGATCAGATTTCATTCCCTCTAGCAGATAAGGGATTGTAAATTAAATTGGTAAACAAACTGCAACACGGGTATACTTTACATAAAGAGTGAAATTCGACCGACCAAAATGGCAGCCCGCGAATCAGGCAGAATAAAAGATGCAAACCAGAAGAGAGTTTTGGATGATGCAGCAAGGAAACGAAGACAAAGGAAAGCTCTCGAGGCTCTTGAGGAGGACAACTTTCATGATGATCCGCATGCAGATTTGGGTATTACATTGTCATTAGTTGAGAACGATTTTTTTGAAATGTTTGATAAAATGTTAAATGAATTCATTTTATAGTTCCTATATAAAGCACTATACTTAGGCATTATTTCAAACGAGTTTAATCAGAACGAACAACGTAATAATGTGAACAAGATAAAAAAGTTAAGCGAATATGTTACAGTAGTCCTTGTTTGTTATTTGATTCCAGTAATGAGCAAGAAAGTACCAAAATTTCAAGAAACACTTGATAGCCGGGGAGTCGGGCGGAAAAAAAAGACCAAATCTGCAGAATATTACAAGCAAAGATTTCGCAAAACATTCTCTCAATTGGTGGAAGAAGATCACAACTACAATCCAACTCCACCTAATTATATGTCAGCCCAATCTCAACCTTCCCAATTTCCAGATAGACACTTTTGTACAGTTTGTGGATTTCCTAGCAATTACACTTGCATTCCATGTGGCGCCAGATACTGTTGTATTAAATGTTTAGGAACTCATTTAGATACCAGGTGTTTGAAATGGACGGCATAGAATACTATTCTGTACTGATTACCAGAAAATTCATCACAAATATATTGATAAACCATGTTAGTTGCTTAAGCCTACAATCAATGTGTGAATACCTTTTTTGTAATCAAAAATAAACATGCAATACTCAAACTCTATTGTGTCTATATAAAAAATTAACCCTGTGCTTGTATGCTATTTTAGATAACCTGCCAAGTTCCTAGATTTTAAGTTACATTTTAATTTTCAGTTTGACTGTAATAAACATAACATTATTAGGAGATGATATATTTTTACATTTCGCGTTGACAGTGCTACCATGAGAAAAAAAAATCTGTTGCCATTCGCATCTACCAATTTGTTTTCTTAACCGAATAAGATTTTGTAACTTGTTTACTCTGATAAGCGTGATCAAACTCATTGTCAAGTAAGTTCGCGGTTCTCTGCTACACTTAAGTGTGATGTATTATGATCATTATATTTTACCGTCAAAACAAAACATTAGACATTCGAATTATGAGAATTCGTTTCATATCGGAAAGTGTAAACTAAACTTACTTGAACGTGTTTGGTGACCGTATATCGTAAATAGCTATGATATTTTCTTGTGTGATTACGTTTGGTAGCTTGAAAGTGAGTGCAAAAACTAGTACCTACTACTTTTAAAGGTTAAATTATAGTTTTCTTTCCATAGAGACCCGGTCAAAGCCTGGCGGGACTGGCGCAACCTGCAGACATGTTTAATTTCAAACTGATACCTATTGAGCGACGTTATCTAATAACGTCAACTGTAATATAATTCAACAGTCATTGCTCTATCTTGAGAAAAAATTCTTTACACTTTTACAAATATCAGTTTATCTTGACTTATATTCATTTGTCAAATACAGAAGAACTGGTGAAGGTTAGCAAGCTGAGCGACCGACTGTGCATGCGCGAGCTTTGTCGTCTTCAATCAAGCAAGCCGGTATATATGGAGGTTATGTAGGTGATATGAATTTTGTCATTTTAAGCAGGTCTCAAATAATAAATGTAGTGATGCGAGAAAACTTTTATCATCACTTGACCGATGCCGAATGACTTGTAGAGTCATCGCAACAACTTAACCTCGAAATTGGCGTTTGATAGATTTCCGCCGCTCAGCCTCTGCTACTTTACAATTCCTCTCGTATGCATATGTAGGTGTTGCTACCAGCGTGTTGGTACCACGCTGTACCCTACGCGTCAAGTAGGTATGTACAATACATTCTGATAGGAACCGTGATGTCCAGAAGCAGCTGTGGTAGTTTTGGCAGTCACTGAGTAACACCACTTATTTTGTGTGTGCATACATTTGGGTACAGATGCACACAACGTTTAATTTTGACCAGGGCGTCATGTGTCATTTGCAACGCAGGTTGAATGGATGGCAACAGAGTGGCTTTGTATCTGTCAGAATCCGACATGTCACGTGTACCCGTATACCAAACTTAATTACAATTATTTTTCAAAGAAATGTGAATAACAAGACGTAAACATTTTTGAAAATATATATTTCACGATAGGCAAAACTACTATGTTAAAAGTAAATATTTCTGGGCCAGAGGCAGGGTAGGATAATGTAAAACAAATGCTTAATATGCAGGTAATAATATTATAAAATAGCAATGAAAAAACTCTGTACAGCCGTTTTAGTCGAAAAAATATTACAAATTTGAAAATTACGATTTGCATCGTGCAACTATATTTAAAAACAAGTTTCACACCTTGATTAGTCGTTCTTTATGGGACTTATTATGTCAGTTATATGCCTGTACTCCAAACTAATTATGAATCCCAATCTTATAATACATGATAACCAAGAGTACATTTCGTGATTCGTTATTTAATATAACTTCGCATATATATAATTACTGTATTTATATATTATACATGTGTTGAAGGTGCTCATGAGAAATTATCCGAAAGCTATTTCTTTGCAGTCACTATAAATAGATGACATCATGTGCTGAAGTAAATACATGGATATAAATTCGAAAACAATAGCTACAAAAACGAAGAACAAAAATTTGATCAACATATTTCAGTTCCAACAAAGTAGCTGGTTTATGCAGTAAAAAGAAGACATCGGAATGCTACAAGGCATACTTCACATTGTGTAACGTGCAGAACCACTGTGTCGATTGTGAGGAACATGCATGTATTGCTTTTTACAAAATTAATGCCACCTATTTTAGTAGTCTGCGCACAGTAAAGACAGCATACGATTCTCACTTCAAAATTTCATCACGCCAAGGAATAAAAAAATCGTCCTTTTGTTTAAATTAGGGGAAAGACAAATAAAAACAAATCAGCACCAATCAACCAGAAATCAATATGTTGCAAGAATCGTTGGCTACCTAAATTTTATGACTTTGCATTTGAAATTTCCACCAACAATAGATTGTTCATTCAGGATCACTCTGAAGCGTCTCACCATTAGTTAGCACCAACGCGTCATCGTCAGCTTCATTATAATCAAGAGAAAGAACACTTTCTCTTCGTTTTTTCTTATGTGTCCTCTCGTCATCACTGCCTGCCGCACTTTTTTCCCTTTTAGCTCTATCCCTACCCCTGGTTGTCCTTGTCGTCACCTCTTCCCCATTTGACTTACCGCTACCTTTGTTATTACTTTTAGTCCTCAAAGTCCTTTTGCTATTTCGATTATCCTGTTCCTCTTCGTCCCTGTCACTTAATTCCTCGTTTTCAACTTTTATGATGAGGGCTGCCGAATCACTGGAACTCTCGTCAATTTGTAGATCAGTTTGACTAGGCATACGTTCTGTCTTTTCAGACTTTTCAACACTTCCTCTGTCACTCCGAGGCGAAGCCTCGGGTGGTAATGGCGGAGTCCTAGCACCTTTGCACACGTCACTCTCTTCTGGTTTCACGGGTTTTACTTCAAGAGCCGTAGTACTTTCTTCTACTTCTTCTTTCTTTATTGGTGGAGTATGGGGGGACATGCCATTTGTCAGGTTGCTCTCACCCGAACTGGATTTCAGTGTAATATTTTCTTGCTGGAGTAATGTCACAGATTCACGTGCTTTACGGAGTTCTTGCTGCAGAAAGTAAATAGTACTCTGCATACCTTCAACATCTTCGTCCAGGTCTTGTAGAAATTCATCCAGCTCTGTAACATTGTATTTTTCATTTTTCTTAAGCAAACTATTTCTATTTAAGACTGCAATGTAAAAAAAAGTATAGTTACCAGATTGAGATTTCTTTACTTCTTCACTGAAGCTTTTCTGCAATGCAAGTTCACCTTCCAGCTTGGCGATTCGGCCGCTTGCAATCATCCGCCCCAATTCTTCGTTTTCTTGATACAACAGCCTACACTTGGCCATTAACCGCTTTCCTGTATTGCTGTGAAAACAGGTTTGTATTCAATTAACGTAAGAAATCGTTTACTCAGAATTACCCAATAATGATAGAAATGAACTGAGAACCATCTTTAAAGTCAGAAGCTAATCAATATTGGAGTATATTATTCCTATTTCCATATTGAAAAGAAATTTTACGGTCTGTAGTACCTATACATCAGCTCGTGAACTATAACTTGTGTAAAATGCAGAGAATTCATATACAAGAAGAGTTCACAATTCTCGGAAACTACTTTCGGTTGACAATTGATTAAGTTACCTGTCCGGTGTAAATTTCCAAGCACTAAGCTCATTTTGTGTATCTTCTAACTTTGCTTTTGTTGTAATGAGCTCTTGTCGCAGTCGCTGAATGAGTATGTTTACTGCAGGGTCCAACAAAGCAGATTTTAGTGCTGCTGCAGATGGTGCCTGAGCAGCTTTCATTTCCGATATTTGATTCTATGGTAAATATGGAAATTGAATTATGATGTTCAACTTATTTCACACAAAAAATTAATTTTACTAATCAGAAGCTGGACCTCGGTAAAGGGTCATCAAAGTTTAAGGAGCGAAGAAAGAACTTACATGAAATGTTTGATCAAACGAAAAATATCAAGTTCATTCGAAGAATTTTAATACGAAACACAAAACCGAATTACAGTTATCGATATGTATATTGCTAGATATTTGGCTTCGAAATGTTTTGTATCACTTGATACCGGGCACTCATTTATTGAAGTAAGCGAGTACTTAAGCATTGAATTGTGCTCTAGCTGTCAAGTGATTTTTTTTTTCGAAAGAAGCTTTTACCAAGCGGATTAATTTGAGGCTACTATGCCACGTTTTACAAGCATGTGAAAATAAATTCTGCAAGACAAAATACATTACGTACAACATATTCTTGCAATTCCTGTTCTTTGGAGGCAAGCCTCCTCACTAAAATCTTCTCTCTGTGCGATGCTTCAGCGTACTGTTGCCTGTACTTGTCTTCTGAATCTCTCAGTGAAGCTAGTTCACCTATAACAGGGCAATTAGTAAGTCTTCTACGCTCGATTATAAAACTGGACCCCTGCTCTGTGCCTCTCAAGTTTTACATTACATGTATATTGTGTGGTGTTGTTTTCGTATTTTCGTAGTAAAGGAACAGAAAAAAAATGGTCAACAATGCCAGTACTAAACGTTTACTAATACATCCAACGACGACTAAATAGAAATATTAAGTAAAACACACATTTTTGAAACTATCTTTTGTAAGATGTCCAAGAGGGGGATAAATAATCTTAATGTGTATTCTGAGTGAGAATGCCTGTTTGAAATATTATTTAAAAATAACTGTACTGTGGGGCGATGGCTAGTTATTCTGATCTATTTATCGATTGGCATACATTTTTTTAAATTTCCTTCAACTTTGCCTTCAATCAATTACAATTGTAACTTCTTGACATTTTATTGCTTAATAAAACTTCTGAGTCACACAGAGGGTTTACAGCATCTGACAAAGAAATGAATATTAAAACATAAGAAGTGCTATGTTTTGGTTCGCTTGGATGCTACAGTGGCGAAGGAGACACTGCGAGTATAAGTCATCGAATTTGATAAATCATCATGTTGGGGGATGATGGTTTAGACATATTGAATCTACGATAATGCCTTATGTGCAGACATAGAGGACGTTCATTGATAGTGACATTTACTGCCTGACAACTGACATCCTTAATTGACGCATACTTTGATCATGGAGTTGTCGAGCGTTGCCAATGACGAATTCTGTGCTTCTGCTGAGACGATGTTCTTTTCTGATGCTATCTTTGTCCCATGGTACGAGGAATTTGGTTCACCGTCCAGCCAACTTGTGCCAAATGATGTGATCAACATTTTTCCACATCCAGAAAGAATTTTCCAGGTCAAGGATGGTTTGATGGGAATATATTCAGAGAAGGATTAGTCGGATCAGTGACATTAATCAGTATAATACTGGATGCTAGTTACAAGTTTGGATTGATTTTGGGCAGGGGAATATCAATGTAACTTTCTTGTTTGATTGTTTGAAGACATCTAACTGGAATGGTGAGCTGCTGACGTGGATTTATATTTCTCAGGCCCAGCGAAGTGGCCGATGCTTCTTCAAGAATCTTGTGGGCTGGCTAGCTTCTCGGTAGTCGTGAAAGCCATGAGATATGGTCAAGTCAGGAATTTCTATTATCACTAGCACTATCTTTTACATTGTTGCACATTCATTTTTCTATTGTGATCAACAAAAGTATGCAACAAAATATAACACCGCACTGGCACTTGTAATTGTGACATGGAAAAATTTAGCTCTTTTTAGATCAATTTCATTCAATTCACGAAAAATTTAATCACAAAGCTCCAGCATTCTCATTGGAATCCGACACAATTCACTGTTCATTTATGAAATTTAACACAGTTGAAGGAACAATGGAAGGACTGGACAAATTTGCCTACTTTTTTTTCATTGCACATTATTTCTGGCAGATAAGAAAAAAAATCACCACGCCAAATGACGCTTGACAAATTAAACACAAGAGGCACAGTTATCCACTCAACTCATTTTTTTCCCCACTCAAAATTGCTTCCTTCAAACACTATGTATTTCAGCAACGTTAATGATATCGCACGCCGTTTCAGTAACATAGAACGAGTTGTTTCGTCTAACATTTACCAGCATTTTTGTAATCATTGCTTCATAGCAACATTATTGTGGCAAATCTACTTAATTCTAAACTAATCTAAGTATAACTAAAGTAGGTCAGTATCTTAAATACTATGAACTTAACTATCTTAGTAGACTAGACACTGGCAGGGAATGGAGATTCTCCTTCTCCGCTTAGTGTCTCTAAAAAAGTCTTGTCTTTCTTTCTCTGTTCATGAAGACATTTCAATTTCGCTTTTGAAAATTCAGTTAAGTAGAAATTTTGGCGAGTGAGGTGGGCTCACTCATGTGATCTCAGTACCTTCCTGGGCTGTAGCTTGTGCCTCTAGATATTCCACATACAAGTCCTGTTCGCGCCACTTCAACGCCAACTCGTCCCTTGTCAAGCTGTCCAATTGTTGCTCTGTTAATTTAATCCTGCGTGGTTGACGAACCCCCAAAGGAGAAGGTGGACTGTTCGGCTTGCCACCTCCGTTGCTTTGAGGACTACGAGGTGAAGACGGCCCTGCTGATTTTACTTCCATGCTTTCCTCAGCCATTTTGATAATACAGTTATGCTTGTTCTCGAGCTTGTTAGAAGACTTTAGCATCGATCTACGTGGCAAAGATGTTCTCAGTTTACTGGGAGTCGCAAATTCCTCCGACGGCAGACATCTGACTGAGACATATAGATACTTGTCAATATTTTACACTGTGCCTGACAAGTATTCAGACTATATTGAATGTGCAACTAACAATCCCAAAGTGAAACATAATCAGAAAATGGATTGTGAAATGAAACTAATCGTATTAGAATAAAAGGATAGTGATTCAAAATATGAGATAGTGGTGGCAAAATTACCTTACCACAATTAAAATATAACTCAAGCATCATTTGGAGTAAATCTTGACTACCTTTTTTCGGTATTTTACTTTCAACAAAGGTAATAATTGATAACCAGTACAAACAAGAACCTGTGATCTGTAGGGATACAATCTTCTGAAGATCAGTTTCTTGTAAACAGAAATCACATGACGAGGGACAGAAGTGTGATAGATTACTTTCGAAACGTCAGTAAGCTGAACATACGCGATGAAGTTCATTAATCTACATGAATGTGTGAGAAAAAATTTTATAAAGATAAATTCTACAATGAATGTAGATGATAAAAATCCCAAGAGGCTGAAAAAAAGATCGAATAGACAAGTAGGATAGACGCCATTACTGCAATATGTCGGAGCATGAAACGGGGCGTCATTTAAAGACTGTTATTCTACTATCCATAAATACAAGTTGTTTCAAAGTAAATTACATCACCGCTGAGTGGCAGGCGAGATAAATTGGCCAGCGAGTATCGAGTTCTCGAAGATAGATAACGCGGAAAGGTATTGATAATTTTTTATTGTCGTTCGCTAGCTATACGCTCTCCCCTGCTCTAATTTTTCACAACCTCTTTGGATTGATTGTGGGGAAAATTAGAATTGACGGAAGAATCGAACGTACCTTAACGCCAGTAACTTAGCTCTTATATTCAACACAAAAGAAAAACGCCGGCCGCTTCAACTATTATCCGCACAAAACTGACATGATTTCACGGTATTTATCGTTTGCCGACCTTGTGAACTACGTTCTGCGTGCGGAACACCGCGCCATCACTAAACTGCAGTTAACTGAGGCGACCGCTCGATACGCCAGTGAGTGAGAATGGCCATTCAAGTAGCCGACCGAAGGCTCGTGGTAATCAAAAGCCCTCCACTCAGGATCCGGTAAAGTCGTCCCGGACTGTGATTGGTTCCGCCATTTTCGAGGACTGATCAACCTTACATGCTTGTAGATTAATGCGTGATACATAGTTTAAATGTAAATGTTACTCGGGAATATTAGGACGAAAGTACGTATAATGATAGAGTCACTCATAATTTATTGTCTCATTGTGTTTTCATCAATACAGTTATTGTGAAAAACCATAATTAGGTTCAAGTGAGGTTAGGTGAGTTTGACCATCCTCTTTATTCCAAATCCTACTTAACTTGTATACAACAATTTTACAATGAATTTGTTTGTGATAAATGATGAAAGCTTATGCAACAATCAATTAACTATTTGCGATAAAATATTCTTACCAATTTCAATACTAAATTAGTCAGGAATCGGGTTAATTGCTGAAAGATACAAGAAAAATGTGAGATTTTAGTCACAAGCTTATTTATACGGAATTTATCACATGCAAGTGATTTTCGAAAAATACGTTTATCAGTAGAGATATAATTTATATAATCCAAGTTCAGTCTTCATGCATGTAGAATACGTATCAAATAATATGGAAAATAAAAAGTACGAATAATAACACTTTCAAAAATATGTACAATTATGTGTAAACATTGAGTTAGACGTGTCTAAACTATTAAAAGAATCACCAAACACTTATAAAATTTAAGGAGGAGACATGTAGGTAGCAAAGCAAATTTCTACCATAGTTTAATATTAAATAATTTAAAATACACACATATGCTTCAATATTTTGTACCCAAAAGCATTAAGCTTTCTTCTTGATGAATCCGAATTTGTTTGCAGTACTTCCAGGCAAAGTTTTTGGCGAAGCAATGTTCGATTCTAGCTTATTAGTAACTGCCAAAGTTTTTAGACCCGATGTATTCAGAGAAGCATTGTGCCTTGAAAATTCAGAGGAGCTGGTTTTTGGAATGGGTGAAACTCTTCGCTTTACTGTTACAATCGTTCTAGATCTTAAAGGATCAGACTTTATCCCGCTGGTTCCAGGTCTTGGAGTATCGACTTTTTCCTTAACTGGTTTGGGTGAGGGAAGTCGCCCCCCGAAACTCCTTCTTTGCAGCAAAGTTCGACTAGTTGGAGTAGATTTGTTATCAGCTGGTAATTTTGTTCCGTCAAAACTTTTTCGGAAAGATGTTGCAACATTTCTTCGTACGGATGATCGGTGTGGATCTACATTCCTAGATGCAGGCTGAATGGGCAGAGAGCAGCTAGATCCAGGTCGTGAATTATTTCCAGGACTAATTTTGAGGGAGTTCTTAGGTGGATCCGGTTTCAGGAAAATATCTTAAAAGAAAGCATACAGCGAATGAGTCCATAATAATGGAAAATAAGGCTCCATGACCATACTCCATTAAGTGGAAATTTAAAGAACATTCATTTAGTCAATTACCATCCAAGTTTGCATTTGAGCCATGCGGACTATTACTCAGCATAAACAAAGCATGTTCCAGATTAGCTTTGGCTTTAAATAAAAAGTCTATAAAAGGCAGATCTCTCCCCTCACTCTGCAGTGATATTTGTCCCAGTGACATACAAAGCTGAGGCATCGGAACTGGAGAGCTTGAAATTTTTGGTGGAGATGGACGAGGCTCGCCCTCTATGCTTGAGCACTCAATGTCCATATCAAAAGTCTTCTGGCGTTGAAGAGGAGCGATACATGGCGGGGAAACTGCAGCAGTCGAGATAACCAAATTAATGTTACCTATATCTTCCTTTAGAATCAGCTTATTATTTGAAGTTTCCTGAAATATGGTAAAATTTAATTGAAAAATGCCTAGAAGTTGAGCTATGAACAAAATATGTCATTCAAAATGAGGATTAACATGTGAATTGTTACGCTTCTTGCATCTCCTTACTTGTGGCTTATGCAGTGAAACACTGCAAGAACGGTTTCTAGGAGAAAGCAAAGAGGCTTTCGAAACCTCGTCATTCTCCGCTTCATTGCTTTTAGTGAGTGTATCTAAGGATCGACATCTTGCTGAATTAAAATCGGACTCAGTATGTCGACGCATAAATGGAATGCCCGCTGCATTAGATGGAGGTTTTAACGAGCATTCTCTAGCCGATGCATTTGAATCTGCATTCTGATTGGGGTCTGGAATGTTTTTTATCAGCTTGAAAAGGTGGTGCGTAACATCCCGAATGACATTTGTGACACCTTTATTAATTGGTGGTAAAAGGTTGCTACCAGTTTCTAAAACTTTGCTCATGTTCTCCTGATGAAAGAAAAACATACATAAATCATTTTCAAGGATGTCTGCTTCTTTCCAAACTTCAATCAGATTTATCTTTCATATTACCATGCTCCCCAAAGGGGCAGTGCCACTCACGCTCCAGAACGAAGCGTCCTTCGCATCATCCTGGTTTGGGCACTGACAACGAACATCTTCTAGCTCCATCACGGCTCTCATTTTTGAAGAGCCGCATTCTATAATTATTTTCAGGGTATCATTTTTAGTTCCATTATTGCCATTATTATCCTCCTGCCTTTCAAATTCTCGCAACCGAAAGCCAATTGCCTGAAGGAAGCATGCCAGTTCAGGGGCATCAGGTTTGATACAGATCTGAAAATGATCACACCACATTATGTAGCTAAAGTGTGAAAACAATAGTGATTTGATAACAAAGAATGCTGCATGAATATTATGCAGTCCTTACATCTTCCGCTTGTCCAGTATAAAACCACTGCCCTACCCATTGGAAAAATTTTCGTTGAGCCGAATTACGGTTTGAAATAGAAACAGCTCCGCTCTTGTCCATTGTATCACTAGTACTGGAGGTCGTTCGTGCGAATTAGATACTCCTAACAGTCATTTCAATATCAGTGTTTACGTTTTTTCACTGCCATACCGTATAGGCCCACAGCTTATCCAATAGCAATATGGTTCAGCGAATATTTATGTTGTATATTTAATACAATATAAGGAATAGATCGATTTATCATCAGAAGTGGTAAAATTCTGTATTTATTTCCGACTAAACTAACCATTTCGTAATTGTATTACGTGATTGATGTATTTCTACATTATTCTCATAAAAATTTCTCAAGTTTAATTTGCTTATACAAACACACGTTTGAAGAAATATTTTATGCGGAAATACCTGTATTTATTTCAGTAAAATTAACGATAAGTAAATAATCAAAAGATCGGGTTAAAATTATCGTGTTCAAATACTGGCGCGTAAAATTGTTCCATCGTTCCGTGTTTATGAATTAGTCTGAAGTTCATCCCGAGGCCTAGAACAACGTAACGTACTACGCAGCCCGGCTCACCGGCCTACCACCGGATTGTTGCGACATAAGTAATTGCCGGTTCTATTGTGATAAGCAGTAATTTATTATTCATTATTGGACTATGTTTGCTGCAAGACGTGCCTTCGTGACAGGGGCTCTGTAAGTATTGAATCACATTTATAGGTTTTGATTGTTTAAATTGCGTATTATGTAATTGTTAACCTAAGATTATTGGTTAATTTTCACAATGACATGTATCTAGACCAGTTAGATAATCCTCGATAGAGAATTTCATCGGAGCGACTTTGATCTACATTGCTAAATAAACGATTCTTCACGGTTATATGATATCTATTTCTAAAAATTTTTAAGGAGCGCCAAGAATGTTGCCAGGCAAAAGCACACTCTGCCTGAGTTGCCCTACGACTACAGGGCACTGGAACCAGTCATCTGTGCAGAAATCATGGAGCTTCATCACAGTAAACATCATGCAACGTATGTAAACAATTTGAACATTGCTGAGGAAAAATTGAAGGAAGCTGTGAGTAAGGGTGACGTCAATACTGAGATTGCATTGGCACCTGCGATTAAGTTCAATGGCGGTGGACATTTGAATCATTCCATCTTTTGGAACAATTTGTCGCCCAATGGTGGGAAACCAGATGGTTAGTTATATTTGAAATTCTCAGTTGGATTTATGACTCAATGTTTTATTGATTTTTCTCAAGTATGACGAGAAAAATGGTTGATTATCAATTATGGGTATTCCAATTTTTTCCTGAGGGTGCTAATCAATGCCAGGTATATTTTCTTGATGCATTTTGTTCAGGTGCTCTCCTCAAGCAAATTGAAAAGGATTTCTCCAGTCTGGAAGAACTGAAGAAACGACTTTCGGAGGCCACTGTCGCCGTTCAAGGTTCTGGCTGGGGCTGGCTTGGGTACAACGCTAAAGATAAAAGGTTACAGATTGCAGCCTGCGCTAATCAAGATCCTCTGCAAGCCACAACAGGACTTGTGCCACTGTTTGGTATCGATGTTTGGGAACACGCATATTATCTCCAGTACAAGAATGTCAGACCAGAGTATGTCAAGGCGATATGGGACATTGCAAATTGGAATGATATCAATGACCGCTTCAAGAAAGCAGCTGGATGTTAGATGTACTGCCCCAAGCATTTATAGTTTCTAGAAAGTCACTAGAGACTCAAGACGATTGAGTACTGTCTTTGAAATTAAATATCAATATCTCACTTTATTACACAATCGAAATACTCCGGATATTTTATTCAGTGTAAATTACTTTATACATAAAATTATATTCTATTCAAAAATTAATTCTGCGTAAAAAACTTCCACCTGTCCTACAACGTTAGATGACTTGATATTCTCATCTTTTAGTATAAAATGTACAAGAATCGAACCGTTGGCTGATTACAGATGTTACCAACATGATATACCTTTTTGACAAATTAGTTTGGTAAATATTACTCCTGTATTTCTCAATATTTGAACAAAATTACGTCGCGTGACAAAAACGTATCGGCGCTTCATAGATATCGATCGCGCGCGCAGAAACGAAGGAACGCCGGAATTCGAACCACTTGATAGTATGGCTGCTCGACCTCAGCTGTTTTCGGATCTTCTTCGGCCTATCTGGTAAGTCAAGAGGTTACTTTCGCATAATGATAATTTCCATATTATTCAAAGTTTTCCAACACAATCGTCATTTCTTCGGTGTCGTTTTATCAGCTGCACAGCTCCTCACGCTGCATCAATCAACTTCATATCAATAACTATGCATGCGAAGTTTGCATACAAAGTACTGTCAACACTTTGACAGTTTATTTATTTACACCCACTCATACTCACGCGCGATGCGCGTTGTTTTTATATTGCCGATTCATTATTCATCTTCGCGAATTCTAAATTCGTATTTCAGACAGTATTTACGCGACTTCTTTATTTCTTTGTACGGTTCATGTCATGCATCGATTCATGCGTAATTGTACTTTTGAATCTTAGCCAGAACAATGGGAGTCTTGAATTGATCTCATTAATAGCTCGGTGAAATTTTTTTCACAATTTTTTACCGCCGCTACAATACAATACGATCAGGACGCAACACCTCCGCGAATTTGCAGCTTAGAGGCTTTGTCGCAGTAACTGATGAGCTTATTTAGAGCGTACGTCGAACCAATTAATCGAACCTTACAATTCACCTCCGAAAGTTTATCCATGTCTGTAAATATGCGAAACCACATCGTCTTCCATTTACATACGGAATTCTGTGTTTACTTATTCTTTTCTTCAAATTAACAGAAAAGTGAAAAATCCATCGACGTAAAACACACGAGCTGAAAATATATCCCCCGCAAAATGCGACAGGGGTTATTTCATCTCGTCGCGGATAGATCCTCTCCCAATTTGTGGTATAACAAAAAGTTGCTGGTTTCGATATGTGTGACAAAGTTATCACCGGATAACAATCATTGATTCCTGGGTTGGATGGCGCCGTGCGACCTGAAGCGTCGCGACGCCCCGCAAAACACGAGCCTGTTAGCTCTTCGATATCCACCCTTTCAATTGCACATGCAATAGATCTGGTTTGGTTCGTTATCGCTGCGCGTCACTCGATAATTCTCCGATCATCAACAGTCGCTGCGATCTCCCTGCATGCAATGAAACTTTTCTGCCTCCCAGTTTTACCCGATCGTATTTAAACGGGAAATTCGAATACGGCCGAGACTGCAGATGCTCCGAATTCCTGAGGGCTACTTGCAAGTTCTCACCCTCGGTGAATTTAATTAAAAGGCAGTCAATCACTTGAAATTCTTTTAATTTTCCCCGTCACGAAACGTGAAGAATAAAGTAGCTATACTTGAAGGGCGATTGTCAGGTTTTCCAATGTTCAATTTTACGGAATGTTATTAGGCAGGCAGATGACATCGATTATTGAGTCAAAGTGCAAAAACTGAAACTCGTAACGCAGTTGAAAGAGTTGTTTTTCAACGTATGTCACACTGCAATGCAAAATGAGAGGGAGAAATATACGGAGAAGGATTGTATATAGCTACGTTCGGTCTTACTGACGAGCTTCTGGCAAAACGAGTCACATTCGACCGTCCACTTTTACTGTAAATCTCTTCAGCATCCACCCGCGTTTTAAAACTGCGCGACATACATTTCCGACGCTACGCACACCTGAGCTGAGCTTCCGAGGTGAGCGCGGGAATCGTATTAGCTAAGCTGCGGAGAGAAAACTTGGCTTGTATGCAGAGGCTGATGAAGTTATTAATTTATCAAAGGCCACCAGCTCTACATCGAGTGGGAATTTTATACGAGAATTTCACGTCCGTCAAGGCCCTCCAGAATTCTGTACTTTTATTCGCAAAAACTCACGGGCTTGCATGTTATACATATAAATACTTCAATGCCAGAAGAGATGTCTCGCTTTTCGATCCCTTTGTCTCGTGCGGTATGAGTGATTTTTTTATTTTTCTTTTTTAGAATGCATCTCACATTCAGCTCGCTCTTTGATTTCTTTTTACCCATTCTCTGTATGTGCTCGTTTTAATGAGTTTCGAGATTAACCGCAGCTGGTGTACCTAAGCAATATGCAGTTTATCGGGATTACCGTTCGTAAATTGCGTCCTCGCATAGTATTCCTGAAAATTCTTTACCTGTACGGTGGTTTATTCCATTTTAAGACCCGAAATTAAAATACGCGTGCTTATACGCAGGTATACTAGACGTATAAGCCGTATACCTGAGCGAGTGCGCTAAAGTGGATACAAAACTTTTTTTGCACGATGGAAAAATCTGTATAGCACTTTGCTACGCAATCGTGCATGAAAATAAATCCCATGGAGAGAGCTGGGGTAGTGAGGGAAAAAAGCTCTCCACACCCCACAGATTGACAATGTCGGAGATTGAAATGTGTCTGAAAGAATAAAACTTATACCATGTTTTGCAATACTTCAAGTGAAAATGAGGTTAACTATAGATGCAGGTCCCTTTCTTCACTTTTTGGATTCAAGCAAAATACTCTTCTACGTTTATTACAACGTCCATAATTTTTTGTCGGTAACCGATTGCTAGTTTCGTTTAAAAATTGATCTTAAATCGTGTTTCCAACTGTTGTCCTCTCTGGGTATATAAATACTTGTTGGGCTGTTAGGCTTAATTCATAGTTATTGGCAAGCGTCAGTTTCGAGGTGTATATCACCCCGAATGAATGACTAATTTCAATATCGGTCTTGTCGCCGAGTATGGATCCGTTTGAGTAGAATCCACCCATCGCGAAATGTGCGAAATGACGAGAGTAAAAACCGATGCCAGGATCAGAGTACCCGCAGCAGTTGTACAGGGTGCACGGTGAACGGGTCGCTAGACCCGCTGGAAGCCTCCTTAGGTAAAAAGGTACTTTGTTTTCAGTCCGTCAGTGTCTGCGGTAGGAGGTGAGTCGGGTTCTAGTCGAGCCAAGCCGGAGCCAAGGGTTGAGGGTCGAGGGTCGAGGGTTGAGAGGCCCTGCGGGATATGGGTTGCGGGTTGCGGCGGGGTCCCGGTGACTCACGTTTTCCGTTGCCGGGGCGGCGGTGATGCCTACACGGATACGACGGCGAGGGTGGCGAGGAGGCGGTCGAAGCCTCGGAGAGGCAGGCGAGGGGTGCCGTGCACCAGACACCATCGATCTACGGTGCTTCGCACTCTATTCAGAGTCGAACCTGCCTTGCATCCTCCGCATTTACGTGTCCCACACCCTTTGCGTTGGTGCACGAATTGCAGTTTGGTCGACCCCTCGTAACTCCGAAACTCGTTTCATCTCGCTGATTCATTCATCCCCTCGCGATATCTTCGAACGTACTTCGTTTCCGGTAGCTGATATCCGCGTACTGGAAACACGACACATTTTCAACGCTCAGCGGTTTTCGCCCAAACTATTCCCTTGACCTCTAATCGAAAAGGTCAACAAGTTAGGGGCTCCAAAATATCATTCAAGTTTGAATTTATTTAACGCAAAATTTCATATGCGGGGTTGGAACCCCCTCCGAAGTCTCTTCTTTTCAGTTCTGTACCACAGATTTTTTCTACGTATGTATTCGCGTACACAATAGTATACATATACATGTAGGTATTACATACATACGCTCCAGGCAAACCTTATGTACTGAAATATACCTTTGGCTTTGAAATCTTGCCGAAGTACCGCGTCGTCTGACTTTACGTCGGTAGAGCCCAGCGGCAGAAGCCGTGAAAAACCATGCGTTCAGAATTTATAATTTACAACATAGGTACGGTTAAGAAATATAACGGTTCACGGAACATGGACCCTTTGTTCGTTACCTACCTTTTTTCCATCCCGAGGGTAGTCAATTATTCGACGCTTTACGATATGTAACTCGAAAGTTTGCCTCAATAAGAGACTTGCAGGTCTTGCATAAGAATGCTCCGTATCATCCTGGAGCCTGTGATTTTCCTCGCGGCATGGAAGAGGACGGTAAAAAACATCGGGATCGAGTAAGAGTGGAGAATTGAGCGTGTTCGTGGTTTTCCATTTCCTTACTTCTTGCAATTTTCAAGTCGTTATGCACGACGCGAAAGAGTTTCTTCCTTTCGTTGAACTCGTTTCTTTAATTTAACGAACTCTTTCACTATTTCCGCGACGCCTTGCGCACTCGTTGCTCTTTCGTCCTGGGGGCAATTTTTCTTTCCGTCTCGCCGGTGTTTCTGCGTATCTTTCCAACTCCATTTACCCATCCTAGACCGGGGAATAGCGAAGCATGTACATACTTAAATAGACGGGACGCTCAGAATGACGTATACTGTGCTCCGTTTCAATCGTACCTATGGGAGATCAAGAAACCCATATATACGTGTACCTCTGTTTACTCCAACAACGGGGTTACGACCAGCAGAAAAACATGCTCTACGCCGCTATGGAACTAAATCGAAGTCGCGGTGGTAAATGAACGAGCAAAAATTGCGGGTTTGGAGAAAAGTGCCCGAATGTTCAGAACCTGTTTTTCAATTCTCCGTAGTCACCGTTTCTTCGATTATATATACCTGTATATTTACCTATGCGTTTACGTATGTGCACACTGAAAAAAATTTCATTTGTTATAGTAACTAGAAAAATTCAGTAAAACAGATATCGTTAAAAAACTGTTTGAATACTGTTGGAATTGCGAAAAACGAGGTACACGTAACCATTTTGCGCTATTGTCGATCCTTTTTTGGTAATTGCAACGCAAAATCAGTTTGATCGGTTTACTCTACTTCTTCAGTTAAATAAGGCTTTAACGTCAATTTATCGTTGCACAAGTATTAAATTTTCGCAACAGTTGCAAGAAAATATAGTAATCGTGATCGTAATGGCAAAGAATAGCAACGGATACTAGACTTTCCGGTAACAGCTAGAAAACTAATTTTCATTTTCTACCTAGAACTATATTTTTCGATTGTGGTAAGAAATGAAAATAGTTAAGGACTGAGCGGTAACCGGAACTAAAAATCTCTCTCAGCGTATAATACACATCGCGACACAGCAGAATTTCTGGAGTGCGAACGAAGTTATACCTACCCACCCATAACATACGGATGATACTGAACTCGTATTTGTATTTCGTTTTCCTTGCTTCTAACTTTTTCATATTTACGGTGTATTTTTTTTTTTATTTATACGGAGCAAGAGCCGAGTTGGAAAACTTGGAGTCTAACACGGGCTTGCTCTTTGATCTCAAGGAGCAAGCGAGTTGTCGTCGTTGGGTATATTTCAGACTCTAACTCGCGTTACAGTAGCTTTCTTTCGGCGAGCAAGAGGTTTCTACATTTTTCAGGCTCACATATATACGTACATATAACTGTACATATGCAGGCATGGATAGTGCTCTCTGTACTTGAAAAAATGTCCTTTGAGAAAAGCTGCCTCCTGCTGGCTTTCAGCGAAAAACTTGCCTGCTACTTCGGCCAAAATTTCATTCGTAAAGATCTTAGTCTATGCGCCAATTTACAGAAAATTATTACAATTCGTCGTTGATTTCTTTGTCTCTTATACAGTTGAATATTTCGTTTCCAACTTCAAACCCGGCACGTTTTGCACTTTAACGCGGCAGGGTGGACAAATTGGGTTTAGAAACCCAAAATTTCTTCCGGCAACCGCGGTGATTAACCGTAAAAAGAACTTTGATATTCTCTGCCGTCAGGAAGGTTTACTTTCCGATGGGACTCATCTCGGCTGTGCGGAAGCCAATTTTCGGGCGTGAATTATTCCAGTGGCTTGGCAATCAGGAGTAAATAAAAAAGAAAAAACTAATCGCGTACCCAATTGGTTCGTAGTCGGAATCCTTGAGGGGTATTTTCCAATAAAACATTGCGCGTGCCTACAAATATCACGCGTTTAACGTGAAAAGGAAATGCTGATTTTCAAGAATATCCTTAAATCTTCTTTCTCATATTCTTTACTCCCTCTCGCGTTTTCTACATGTATAGGTACGTACATTCGGTGTATCGTGCCACGTATACCTACACATATATCGTTTCTTCCATCGTAACTTTGGACGAGTTTAATCAGTCGGAACGAAGCATTTCATACGAGGAACACATTACGCGCACACATTCTTTATTCATACGCAAGAATCCCCGTTTCTGCATACCGACATATTTGAGCTTCTCTGGCTCGCATGTCCGTAAGTATTCCACCTGCGCCACCCATCCACTTGATCGACTATCGCCCTCCAAATCGATTCCTATATATACATGTACGCGGTATTCCTATATAGCCCTGACTGAACTGGCCCACGTAGCACACAAAGCACACGAATTAATGACCCTTCAGCAGGACCTTGTGCCCCTACATCCTCGTGCGATTTTTCCAACAACGGTTTATATTTGAATCCGCGAGGTCTTTTGCACGCGTATAACACGGTGTATAAATATTGCACCAGCATAATGTGTGCACGTACATACTCGGGGTTATTCATGTTTTCGGTGTTATGTTGCACGCATATACTTGTAGAGGAATTATGCTTGTACGAAAACATTAGTCCCTTCTCGCTATATTATTATCTACACACGCTGCGGGTCGTATAAATAACGTGCAGAAAAATATTTGGGGATACATTCGCGTCCGTTTCTTGTTCCGCCTTAAGCACTACTAGAACATTTAAAAAACTAACGATTTTTATGCACTCGTTAATCTCCTGACCCGAGCGCGTGTATTCGTGCGTAGATGCCTTTTTTTTCCATCGGCTATATTTTCTCATCATTTTTCCACTCCATTTTACATCGAGATCGGAAAATTCTCTTGCCGTGTCGGGGTCGAACCATCGCCGTTATATTTTTCTTTGACATCGTTTCCCTCGGGAGATTTGGTTCGGTTTATTTATTTTTATGCAGAAGCTGCGTCGTCCTGAAGATAAAGCTACCGTGCTGCAGAATGGGAACGACAACGAACGAAAAGATTTGCCTTTCTTTGATGATTACGAGAGTGATGAATGGATAAATGTGTAATTCCGACATTATTCGCACAGTATTTCTAAAGGCAAATGTGTTTTTAGAAAAATATCCTCCGCCGGTTTTCTCGAGAAGCAACAGCGCGCATGAATCGAGTTTCAAAAACGAATACAAGTACAATCTTACGTTTGTCATATTTTATCCAATCTTATCGTTCTAAATCTCAACACAGCGCGTACACATTTCTTCACATCAGACTGTAATAACGGTCTACGGACTTTGCTTGTACCCACTAAAAATTAAGCAGTATTTTCAATTTCTGATGATCAGTTCGAGCTACGGAACGCAATGTTAATATTTACCAGCTGAACCCCCATCAAGATAAACGGATTAATTAATACCCGGCCCTTTCGCCTTCCTGCCATCCTTCCTTTCTCCCGTTTCGCTGCCGCGGTATTTCCTCCTCCCTTAATTTTTATCTCACTCGAATCAAACTCTTTCCTTTTCTCTTCTTCTCCCGTTGTTTCTTCCGAACTTCTTAGTTCGCTTATACAATTAACCCGGATCCGACACGCCTTTGCAGGTCGACCCACACGTTTCTTCTTTTTCTTCTTCATCTTCTTTCAAATAGAGCGGACTCGCCTTCTCACTCCCGGAATCGATGTCTTCTGAAATTACTCCGTAAACTGCATATTTTTTCTCTCGCCGATCATACAGCCTTACATTTTTTTCACCCTTCTGGCTATTCGCCAAAATTGATATACATGTATAACGAGATCGTATAACGCGATGCTGCAGAGCTTTGTTTCTTTTGTACCGGTATGTGTACACAAGACTGGAAATTTATAAAATTGTAACTTTCCTAAGGGAAATAAGGAAATAACGAACCAACAATGAATTACAACTATAGAAATAAAATGAAAGAGATGCATAATATGCGACAGAAAATGAACGCATGTCGTTTGCCAAACTTTTAAAAGTATAGTCAAGTTTGTTTTACCTACATAATGTTGTTTATCATCGTGCAAATTCACGAAAATCTTACCCGAAGTATTCGGTCAGATCACTAGAGCGGATCTTAACGATAGTTGGTAAACTTGCATGATAGAACTTTGTCGAGTTGTAGCTGTCGTCAACAGACGCCATAACAAGCTAATTAGCAATTATAGGTTCACTTCGTGCAGGGTGATAGTTTCGGGATGAAATCTCGGCGAGAAGTTTGAACTCGGGTGCGGACATGCCGCGTTATATATTCCTGAAAACCTTACGTTCGTCCTATGCTTGATCAATCCTCGATTAATCAGGGACGTGATTTCTTCGCGTGAAAAACAGGAGGTGCTTTTAGAATTTCAATCCAGCGTTCAACGCCGGTAAAGATATTTGAATGAATTCCATGGTTTCGGCCCCTATAATAAAGCGAGATCGATATAACATACCAAATGGCCTGTTCGATTGCGGAATATGAAATGACCGGCATTGGAGGATCAAGGTGGCACCGAATTGGATCAGATTCCCAAGGCTCAGCGGCTTCCTATCTCTCTTGTTTACTCCCTTTCGTCTTTCGCTCGCTTCTACTGTTCACGGGAGAAAAAACGGGGATGATATCTACCGCGTTGACGGCTTTAATAAAGTACTTCCCATGACCCCGTTACAGGAGCCGCACAATCCGACCCTGTATATAGATTATGTATCGTATACTTATTTCTTTTCACCCTGCTGCTCATTGTCAACCGGATTGAATGGACCTCTTTCTCCATTTCATTTAGAAATATTACCATACAAGATTCTTTTAATTGACTCGTCGAGCTTTTAATTACGCGTGAATACAGGATTCGTTTTATTTTCTACCTTTATTCTCGAGATGTCTCGTTCGCGATTCCGCTAATTACAGGCGCATCCATATAACAGAACCGTACCCATCTCAACGGTTCGTATTTACTAACAAACCTTAATTACCTTCAATTCGTATATTTTTTCGTTGAATCTTCAATATATGAAATAATTGATTTAACCCGATCGCAGCCAGGAACAACTTTTCACTTGATGAAAATAATCTCCTCGAATCGAAATACCGCTGCGTTAATTATTTTCAATTTATACGTCGATAGTAGAGTACAATACCTGCGCATACCGAATCCAATAATCGATATAAGGTATCGCTGTCGCCTTAGAGACACCTACTCCGGAGTCTCGAGGCTGTGCTGCCTAAGTATATCCGTACGCCGTAGTCTGAATCCAGTCTCAGAGACAACTTAGCAGATGCAAATTCTTAGGGAAAATGCAGTGCACGTATAGCTGCAGCGGTCTCAAGAACCTCGTTACTGCATTCGGCGTACGATCGCGCCTTGTTCCGCATCAGCGCTGCACGGCAACATTTCGTGATAAAAAGTTGCCTTCCGTGAAATTGACGGATAGGGGATAATCGATAGCCGAAGAAACGTTGAGCTAGGTCATGAATTACGCGATTTTATTACCAACGTAATTCGCGTGAAAATAGCGTATGCATGTAATGCGCTGTAATGCGAAATAACATGTTCGCCATACGCTGCCATACCGACCGAGTAAGGTGAGGAAAAAGAAAGACTTTCAAAGTCTGCATAAATTATATACTGAACTACTTGTAACCGAGCATTTCGCGATCCCACTGAATAGGAATCCATGGAACGGTTTTCATGGTGTAACTGTGTATACTTCTTGAGCAAACTCGTTTCTTCGTCTGCGCGTCTTAATTACCGGAAAAAAACTGTCCTGGGTCCAACGAGTTGGGCTTGGAGAGCTTCTAATTGGACCATGCAGAAGAAATTGGAGGCCATGTGTCGGTTGCGTAACTGCGCAGGAGCTGCAAAATAGTCTCCATCGGCTCGTTTGCAGTCTCCTTCTACAAGGCTGAAGCTAACAGACAAAATTAGCAGCCAAACCTTCTAACATTCATTCGAATAAGGTAACGAAGTCGGAGAATCAAAATTTTGTAAAATACCTTGGACCCCCGATACTTTTATACAATTGTATGGATAAAGCACAACTGAATTTTTCTATTTCTCATTTTTTCATTTTTATATTCACTATGGCTCCTAGCTTCAGCTTCATTCTCCTTCTTCTTTTTCTTCGTATTTACTTTTTTTTTCTACTTTAGTTTTTTGTTACAATATCATGATACTCCATTGCGGTCCCGGTACACGCACTCATCCGATTATACGTGATTTCATTTTCTTCGTAAACACGAAAAGCATGATATTGCTAAATCCAACGAAGCCTGCACGGCTGAAACCGTAATCCACACGCGGTGTAAATATAGATAGAATATAGCTCTGCATGGCTATATGTGGAGAAAGTAACCACGGATTACCTTTTTTTCTGTTACCCTTGTCAGAAAAATTCAATCTCATTCGAACGAACTGTTCGGAAGCAATTTTTTGCTGAACTTCCTTTTCTCGTGTCCCGGACTTTGCAAAAATGGTGAAAAAAATCTGCAGTCTATTCAAATATTTTATGTTCTGTATATTATTGTGATATGAAAAGAAATTCTTTGTAGCAATTTGTAGCTTACAATTAATAACCTGGAAGTTTTTACATTCACAGTATCTGTGATTTCGGTCAGATTTTCGATTCGATCATTTTGGAGGTGAACTTTTTTCCGATTAATACGATTTGGATCGGGAAAGTCTGGCAAAACAGTTGCTTGCACAGAAATGTTTTGTTTCTTACTGAACTTTGTAATACGACAAGATTTTCAGAGCAAACGTTGTTCTAAGCATAAACAAAAATTTAAATGAATTTTCGTCACTCCTTCCATATCACATTTGGATATTATAGGTGTAATCTGCAGAGATATGTAATCACCCGACAGAATAATCGGCAGAGTTGGGATCGGCTATTCGATGAAGTTAAAAATTTATTTTCTCAAGTCTCAGCACGAATTCGCATTAGACCAAACATTGCGTCAATACACTGTTATCACTAATACGATTTGGGAAAGGCGTATGTATACACGGAGTGACGCAAATGGTCGGTCTAATGCGATTTCGTGCCGAGACTTTCGAAAAAAAGTGTTTCATTCCATTACATGGCCGATGCTCTATGCCACGTTGATTTTTCTGTAGTTAGACATATTTTTTTTTTATACACCCCTGAAGATTTTACAAAATCAAAAGTGATTACAGGTGAAAGAAAGTCATTAGAATTTTTTTCTTCCTCGCAACAGGCTATACATTAGCGATAAGAATAAAAATATAAGATCAATCGCATTACAAATTTCAATAAAAAAGCATTTTCTGCATCGACATCTTTTTTCTTAAACTTAACGCAAAGGTTAATACGGGCACTAAAAATTCCTCGATAGTGTGGATATAACCGATATTTACCTAGAAATATTTATCGATAATTATATACCTGAACCGACTAATTGATCACTTACACTTAATTCAGTCTGTTCAATTGTTCTCGCTGATAACGTACCCGTGCTCTATGAATCGGGCGCATAATTGGCTGCTGCGTTTCTTATCAATTACCGATACAAATCGGTGGAAAAGGTATGTGCATAGTAATTTACAAGAGCAGGAATAATGGCCACAACGATCGACTTGTCTTACCGCACTTGTCTATTCGTCATAAATTATATTTTCCTCCCCCCGCGTTATACTGTCCGTGAAATTACGGCTATGTGCAGGTCTATGAATGATGCGAGCTCGTTATACTCGCTACTCTTGTTGGTGGAGTTGCACATTAACGTAGAGCGTAGGAAATGGTAGGTAGGTACAATAACTGCAGTTGTTATAAAGAGCCGACAAATTTAACGAGCTCGATCACTTTAAGACTCGACGATAATATGTCTGTGACCAATGTATAAAATATTCGCATAACGTAACTGCACTGCAACCTACCTTTCTTCTAGTGATAAAAATACTCGAGTACAAACGAATCGTTCAATTTTCACTCTCATCATTCTCTTTCCATTTGCAATTGTACCATCCTGCCATGGCGCCTCTGAGACTGAGATCCTTACAGTCCTTCCGGCGAACGGTTTAGACTCTGTGGAAAGTTTCGTCCACGGTTATGTTATATACTTAGTCATCCGTGAAAGAGGTCTATCGTCAACACGATAATGCTCTCAACCACTGGACAAACTTTGCAGGAATCCTGTCATAACAGGTATTTGATGAGTGAATAAACCTTACGAAAGTAGAATCTATCTCACCTGTTTCAAAATTGTTATAAACAAATTCGTTTTAGGTACTTACGCGTTCCTACTTTTCTTACATGCTTTCAATGTATGTAGCAGAAGTATTCCCAACTCACTGAATAGGTATCTCAATCATTTTAATGCATATAATTTCTTTTTCACTTCTGGAGGTTAATTGAATACGTGAAGTTCATAAACCGAGAACATGTATGTAGGTTTAATCGGTACGATGTGCAGAGTTCGGGTACCATCCATTCATACATGTATCGACCTATTCGCCAGAATGTTGGCTACGTTACGTTTTCAATATTTTATGAATTGTCCTACACCGTGCGTCGTTTGGCAGTCCCAACTTCCAGTTGCCCCAGTTTTTTAAAAATTCATCCTGTTCCTGATGCGCCAAAGTATACTCGAACTATTTTTTACCTTGGAAATATTCACGCCCATTTACAAGGACATTCTTGACGTCGTCGCTGTCCATCTTAATGGCAGTATATCCTGTCGTCCTGGTATATTCAGAGAAATTGTTCAGTCGTCTTTGTACAGGTATATACATGCGTGCAAATGTATCGATCGTTTTGTGAAAAAGAGTAGGATATATTTTTTCCCGATGCGCAAAGGGCTACCAAGTCCTAGAACCTCTTTTTCGCGTTCTAAACTAGCTTTGGATACACGTGACGACGGCGGTTTGAGGTCAAAGAGCCATTATCCTTTTCATGGTTCGTGGATTGAGCGAGGTCAGGGTGTTGCGGATCATGCCATCATGGCCGCAGTGGGATCCACAAGGGGATTCTGCGTAGAAAACTGTCCACGCGGTGCGAGTATTGTCTGCATAATAAGAGCGAGTTGTTCCTGTGCAGCCATCCAGAAACTGTGGAGGCGGATTTTAACTCGTCGTTTAACGCTAAACATTTAATGGCTTCGGGGTTGTTCTGCGCGCCGCGGCGCGAGTATTCTTTGCAATAAAGCTTATGAATATTAATCGGATAAATAAAGGCTGGAATTGCGTTATACAAAAGCCGTGGAAGTTTTCACCCCCCGCAGTTTTTGACCCTCGCTTAACTCGTGATTCTCAATTCACTTGCTCATTCAATATATCGATCCTAGACCCGAACGGGTAGCGTATGTGTGTAGAATATGCATACACTCGCGTCTTTCTACGTGACCTTGTCTCCGGTGGCAACCTCGAACACAAAACGTCGAAGGCTTCGTTTAGCGCTCGCGTTTAGAGTCTGCCCTATTCGAGCTGCAGAGACTGAAAGAGAGAATTCGTATCACGCGAGAAAACGGCTCGTGCAGATCAAAGAGAACGGAAAGCTTGCGGATTGTACGGCGACACGTGTATCCTTGTAACAAAAATCGCTTTGACCCACGAATGCTGATGTCACGTCTGACCATTGCATCGTACATTTAATTAACTGGATGCAGAGAATCAAGGGGTCCAGCAGTTGTTGCAGTCAGTGACACGATTCCAGGATCACAGACATCGTGAAGTTAGTAACGTTAACGTGGCGAAACATCAGTGAAAAAATCATTATTGCGCAGTTTTATAATGACTTTCAAGGAGTTGGCTTTTGTAAAATATGAGTATATCTTATTTATCATGGTTTACTAAATTTCGGACATTCCTAACGGTGCGAAGTAACGATTTTTCCTCAACACGCGTCGTTACAGTAACGTCACTAAACTTCATCCTCAGGTTTTCTTCTTTGTTATTTGAATTCCAATTCAGGTAGATGGTCATTTTTTTTTTTTGCTTTAGATTCAACAACTTTTGCTAAATTTTGAATCGAAATTTCACTTTATAATCCCAAACTGAATACAAAATGAAATATATTACACAGAGGCAGAGAAAAGTTTTTGGACTATTTTGAAAGCTCCAAAATTGGATATCGTCCATCTTATACATATAAAACGTTTTTCCAGGCGTGTCACTTCTGCATGCTTCTCTCCCCTTCCCCTAGCCTTTCAACCCTGCAAATGAATTAGAACTACGCGTAAAACCGCCCACACGCCTGTGCCATGCTGTACGCATGATCTCATGTATTATTCTCTGCATACCTCGGGTACTTGTACATTTACGTATACGAGGAAAAATTTTACCCGTAAATCTGTTCGGTGTGATTATCAGAAAATCTCTTCCGTTGTACGGTTTTTATTACTACCCGATTGCATCACCATTTTTTTTGTTATCTCCTTCCGTGACAAGATCTTGTGCAGTAAATATGGCAGTTGCAAATTACTCGGTTGACATTTTTTGGCTTCCTTAAGTTTTCCAGCAGAGACAATTTTTTCTGTATCATTGTCGTTGGAGTTTGGCCGTATCCGGGTGCGGATGAAAACAGAAGTGTTGAGACGACAAAGCAACTTGGAGTGGGCGTTGCTTTCAACCGGCTAACAAACAACCCAGTCAAACAAGCCTTCAAACTACCGAACGCCCAAAGACCTCGTTTATAGACTGTAAAAATGACGAAGAATCTCCGAGCTTCGTTGTTGCTTCGTCGAGCTTAATCCTTTCTCTCAAATATCCGAATACTCACCTCCATTAACTTGGTACTCACTCGGCCACCGCCAGACGAAATCGACCAGTTCTTTGTGTCCGCATAAGTAGGGGGAAAAAAGTATAAAAAACTTTGTCGGCAACGATCCAACCAGTTTTCTTATTCAACATTCCGAGTTTTACATTCTGAGCACCAAATTCACTTGTTACACGCAATTCACGGTTCATTACGACTAGGCATCGTCATTGATGTCGGTCTGTCAATGAACTTCGTTCAAATGCATTCGAATACTTTTCCTTTGCTGGTTAACTGCGAAAGATTTCTTGATGAAACGTAGGAGGTCGTTAAAATCAGCAGAAATCTATGTTCAATTTAATTAAATCGAAATTCTCTAACAAACGTTGTATAGACGGGCGAATTAATCCTGAATGTATATGGTTCGATATACCCAATTCATACGATCTGGCGCCTACAGCGCTTGGAATTGTTTTCAACGAATATGAGACGGGGAAGAGTTCGAATGAGCAGAAATTCTCGCACACCTATGTATTTAATGAGAGCTTTGTGCAGGCGCATCGAGGCAAGCCCAATCCGCCTTGGCAGATAAATTTGGTGTAACCTTTCTCCAGGCTTTGTCGTCCTTAACTACCGCCGGCTACACGTTGCCTTAATTAATATCCGTGCCGTAACCATTGTTCGTAACTTACGCTTACTTCTGCTTCCCAAAATACCGAGACTCACCTTCTCTTTCACCTCTGAACTTCACGGATCAGCTTTATTCACCCCTTGTTATTTAACCCAGGGTCACGACCAAGTTTCCCAAACTTAGCCTTCAGAAGCTGAAGCGGTTTTATCCACGCCTATATGATTAGCTACTGTAAATGGGCAATCCGGACATTGGTACGTTTTCGAAATTGATTACAGGTTTGCTTGGCTCGACGACAGTCTCTCTGTACGTTTGCGGATCGACATCGTTGCATGCTTGCTTGCGATTTGATAGAGCCGGTGACGTCGCGTGGCAAGATTCCTGGCGCCAGAAAGCTTCGGTAACAGACAGTATTTCACAGTTTAAATTAAACTCACTCGGATCATACCGATGCGTGATAAGTTTCTGGTCTCGGTTCACTAACCCGAGGCTCGAGCCTTCGATTCAAGTTTCGTCCCATTTACTGCCAATTCGATGGGACTCGCTTGCTCGTTTCCATCTGCATTCCCTCCTACTAGACATGACCGTTCGATGTTCACTAGGCGTGAGATCCTCGGTCAAGGGTTTCAGGATTGTCTTTCGCGTTCACGGTTCATGTCACAACCAACATCCCTCTGTGACCCTAATACTAATCTTCCTGCCGCGTAAAATCCTCTGATTAAACAACTTCGTCTCCGTAAATTTGTTAAAATTCATGAAGTGATAATTGGAAGGAATTATACGCAGTCTCTGACGACGTATTTCAAGGAAGTCGATTCCCTGACATGTATAAAAGATCGATATTATTTCTTCCTTGAACCTCGAATTTAGAAAGTATAGAACTTTATTTTCGCCTATTTTTCATCGGTATCTAATCATTTCACTTCATTGTTTATACAGCGTGTACCGTTCCTTAATGACACCCTTATTTTTTATATTGCATGCTCGTAGCCACTAACAATGGATATTTGTCAACCACGTATACAGAGCTTTACGAAACAGCTAATTTGGTGTTATTTTCAAATATTGGTAAGCGAATATCGTATCGACATCGCTCTTCGGTTGAAACGAGAATATGTTGCAGGACCGTCAAATTTCTTCATTTTTACGACACCCATCCCGGACAATCACCGCTTGTAAAATTTACCCATCCGTATCATGTATATGAGAGGGATGGAAATGGACGGCCATTCGTTCGAGCCATTGCTCGCGTTTTCTTTCTCTCGGCAAATTGAAAATCCATTCTTTCTCGGCCAACCGAAGGACGTAAGTGAAGAGAAACAATTGGAATTAGGTTTACCACACACGCCGAACACCTTCCGCCACACCTGACAAAAATTTGGCAACAACTCGACTTCTGTAAGCTATCGTTATTCTTGTATAATGGAAAATTATTGAAGAAACCTGGCCTAGGAATCAACAATGGACGGCGAAAAAGCTTTCGACGAGTCGGGCTTTCACGTTTCGAGAACAATCTCACAACACACATTAGCAGTCGCCGACCACTTTTTAAGATTGAAGAAATTGCAGCGAAGCAGCCGAAAGCGAGCTTTTTCCTTGCGCATTTACTACGCATAACCGTATGTATAGGTAACGGGGTAGCGAATAGAGTTGAATATAAGTTGAGTTTAAAAACGATTTATAATATTCAACACGCAGTGGCTGAGCCTGTGCAGAAGAGTAAAGACCATTACTCAATGGCGAAACTTTGAATTATTAAACTCTATGTTCAGTCAATAAAAAATCTTGTTGAATCCCAAGGTTTTTTCTTCGCTCTGCGTTATAATTCAGCACCGATATTTTACGGTGTTCTGCACAGAGGTGAGATAAACACTTTTGGTCGTTTTATTTAGCCTAACCATAGAGTAACAGCTTTCAGTTAACAACTATCACAAATAAAAATGGAATATATCTCAAAATGGCATTCGTGATAACTTTAAAGAGCAACGATATCGAATGAAAGTTTTTCGTTCAAAAAGTCCAAGAGCTTTCTCGCTAGTCGCAGGTGCATCAGTCTTTCGCGTAATCGTTTCGTATTTTATTACACTTCTTCGGTAGGCGCTTTTTAAGGGCTTATTGTACATATATCCTGTTTATTACGACAAGTTTGAAACAAGATTCTGAATCAGACGTAGGTAACCTACTTACGTATTTTCAGCTATCAAATGTAACGAGCATCGATCATCTCGGATAATTTAGGCTTCACGCGAATGTTGAAAATGGTTTATGGACTACCGTAAAAGATTCCGAATGCTTTGACTAAATTTCTGAAATTTTCCCCTTTACGAACCAGATTCTGTATGCCAAGATACGTAGATTTCAGCTCGGAAATTTAACACGAAAACTGTGCCATGGTCACCCGCACTTAGCTGAGGCGCCTGGCAGCTCGAGTATTCGGTGAAATAAAATCTCATTCCGTTTAATTGACGACATTCCCGAGTAAGATCTGCAGATGTATTTCCGCGAGTAACGCTTTCAGGAAACCTGTGTAACCGACCCTCGCTGAATGACGGTGTCGAAAAATCATCGCCAACGCGGGTCGCGTGCCTCGATAGTCTCGGGCCCCAATCTGTCCATTGTATTAAAAAAGAGTAAGATAGACCCACTCCAATGAAGATAGTCGTTGAGACAAAGTGGAGTACTAATGTGTATATCGGCTCTCGGAGCAACAGCTACTTAGATTTTCACCCCGTGTCAAGGACAATCTGATATCGTCCTTTCTTTCAAAAAACTGAACTTCACACTGCCGAATGCGTTTAAATCTCCCCATTCGTCGAGGGCTGTTCAAGACGGTAAGAGAGAAAGAGAGGGAGTATGGCAAAAAAGAGCTGATGTACCCGCAGCTTTCGGTGCAATGCGACTCGTTGTGTTGTAGGTATAAAACCTGCACGCTGTGCGCGCAATCATCATCTATAATTCATACGGCTATTAGGTGCTAATGAACCATGCAAGGCCAGCTCGAGCCTGCCGGGTGAATTTCGATGTAACGGGCAACGGGCGATGAGGAATGGGGAACGGGTCGGTGTGCCCCGGGAGACTGGAACTCGCAAGGGCGACACACGAGAGAGCCCGTGAGGCCCCCTGCGCGACATGTGACGCGATTTCTATACGTTTTACTCATCCAGCCCGTTCTACGCCCCCGCACCCCACGGTGGCACTGGCTTCTTTATTGATTGCTTAAAGGAATTGGCCGGCGCCGCCCGCGCCGCATTGGTCGATCGTCTGCCGTGTGACGTCACGGGTATACCTCCCTCGCTATTGATTTTCGTCGGGAACAACCCTCCCATTGGACACCCGTCCCGGAAAAATGACCCACTAGACCAGTCACGTGACGGTTCGTCGAGGGCGTGCATGCGCCGCGGCCATATTCCCATTTCTAAGTCGAAAGCTCGCTGATGGTGGCGTAGCAGTCACTCGAAAGCTCGCATCCTGTCGCCGGGACACCGTTGTATAGTGTGGACATACAATAATGTCTGCGATTGTGGCTTCGTCCTGTTCAGTCGACGAAGCGTTTAATATATCGTGCTATTTGTGATTTTCGTATATACAGTGTGCTCGCAGGGAAATTATCACGCGTTGTTTTCCTAGGATTTTAACAACCTCTCGAAATTCACATCGGTGAGTGCCCTTGAGTTCGTCAAGTCAAGTCTTCGCTTCTAAATCTTTAGATCGATCGAGACCGACTATCGCAACTTTTACAAACATTGTTCCGAGCTCTCTTCTGCAGCGGATCAACCGTTTGTCTTTGAACTTTTTTTTACCCCGTTCTAATCAAGTAAGCCTTAGACTAATATTCATCCCTGTCACCATTCCGTGGTCACATACCGATGATATCGCAGGTACTTTTCGTCGCTGCTCGACGAACAGTTGAGACATCAGACGTGCAGCAAGCAAATACTTGTGTCCTCCCAAAGAAGATAATTTGATCGAAAATAATTCATCGTGGCAAATTCCAAATCGAATCAACAAAGGGAGGAAAAACTCTGGCTGAGTTTATAACTTTTTCACACTTCGTTGAATCTTGAAGTCGCGAATCGACACTTCTCTAAGACATTGAACGAGAAGTTTGGGCCGTTTCGAATCTACCTAAATAATTTCCCAAATAATCAAAATTGGGATTGTTACATCTCATTGTTAGTGGTAATTCGACTCTAGTCACTATGTTCTAATTCCAATTTGAGACGTTATTTTTTATTTTCATTTACCTTCTTCACCCCTCGGCAAACAGACTCGAGGAACCGAATATTTGAAATTCGCAGAAATCGATAATTTCTTCGGTTGACACCGCGAAAAATTTGCGTCACCGTACTCACGACAAGCCCATGTAATTGTTTATCCTTGAGATGACGTCACTGTCGTAGCAGACGGCCGTGTGCACCCCCCACCCATCAGCCGAAACAACTCCATGGTTTGCTGGTTCAACCCTAATTCATTTCGCCCACATAAACGGGGCATACATAAATACTTTCAGAGTTCGCCCGAGGTTCAGTAAATCAATCGCAGTCATCGAATTAACTGACATTCACTCCTTTCTGCCGAAAGTATAACGAATGACGGAGTGCCGTAGTGCTTTAATTATTCCGCTTGATTGGCTCACGTCTGAGACTTGCCGTGGGGTAAACCAACCGCTATTAACAACGTCAAACTATTCTTACACTCTTCGGTTCAATCCAACACGACACACCCATAGTCGAGTTTCCTTCGCTTGCCCACGCGAAAATTACCAGCAATTTCACCATTAGCGTAGATCAATCCGAGAAATCGACCGTACATCCTGCGCCGTAATGTGAGTTAGCTTTAATCAGTTACATTTGGCTACCGAATTCGCACGCAACCATTTCAATCTTCGCACTGACGCAAGCTCGATAATACGCTCGCTGTCTTATTCTACACGAACTTGATGTATCCACAGCATTAACCCGCCGGTCTATTTCGTCGACTTTGGTCTTCACGGGAAATTGAATTCTACGGGGCGAGTGTAGAATGCAGTAAAAATCCACCGTTATGCGTGATCGTCGGCCTTCTACCCATAACGCGTAAAATCTTTTTATATTTAGGTCGGAAACGGAAAAATCAGCTATAGCATATGAAGAAATAGCGAATGTACAAAATTCAGCGACTCTGATCTTGTTGTCAATATCTCTTGGCGAGGACGGGAGGGTAAGATGACTCATCGCCGACCTCGGAGTATCTAGTTACCAAGCCAAGTTTTCCATTTCCTCCAGAAGATTCCTCTAGTGCTTAAGAACTGAGAGCTCAAACGCCGCGTGTGTGCTTACTACGTATATATATGTACCCGATACGTGACCAATCGAATTGTATCGTTTAGCGGGTGAAAGAGTGTACCAGCTTTTACGAAATGAAGGGAAATAAGTGAACGAAAAATAGTCGCAGATTATCCGTATCGGCTTTAAATGCGAATTCCACGCGGGAACGGGCTTCCCCGTGGATTGTGTAAGCAAGACACAGGGGGATCCCCGTAGAGACGCCGTTTCCTGGAGTTTTCCAATTTTGGCTGCACGCCAGTCTGAATCTACCAACATATCTCTGTATACAGGTCTTGGTCCGATGGGAAATGCAAGAGCGGTGTTTTGCGGTGAATTCGAATTTTAAATTAACCCATTATCGAAGAGAAGAGTGAACCAATGCAGATGCAGATGTTGATCCGTATTTTTTCATTCTTTTCCTTTTTTTTTTTTGTTTCTACGGCAATATAATCCAGCTTGATAGCTTGTATATTTGCGAATTTGAGAGTCGATTGTTATTTGGATGTTCAACGTCGTCCAGAACATCCATGAAACATGTTTTATCGCAAACTTTTATACTCTATATATTATTAGGAATTTAGGGCGACAAGAGGGACGATCGCATCCATCAACTTAATCACTTTTTGATAACTCTTCTTCGAATGTCTGTATATATATACTCGTAAAATGTATAATATTTTTACGAAATATTACATGTCGTGGACAATGTTCTTCATTATCAAATAAAAATCATAAACTCTTGACGCCGTGGATATAACTTACGTGCAGTTCAATTGGTTACTAATCAAGAAATCGTATAAAAATTGGTGATTCTGATCAATCTTTACTATCTTGGAATAATTATTATCTCGCTTCTTCGAACGGTATATCTCAAAGAATATAAGTATTACGCTTGAAAAAATAAGAAAATTTATATCATTTGTAATGGCCTGCAAACCTTGCTGAGATTCTTAAGTTGAATCGAGGCTCCGATTAAGACGCACCTATGTTTACGAAATCTTTTATCAAGATATTTCCTTCGCTGAGATCATTTTCTCAATTTGTTCAGAACGAATGCCAGCATGACTCTTAATTATCGTTTATATGGTATATAATTTGCATAAAATTCAACACGTTCCCGCGATAAGCAATCCCAAATCACAATTCGGTTCTAGTTATAATTATCCAAAAGAGCCGCTCATCTCCCGTGTCCAGTTTAATTTTACGCAGGCAATTATGCGGCTAAACGTTCACCAGAGGGGATGATTTTGTAACAACTGTTGGCTACGTGACTTTGATAGCCTAATGGCACCAGATGTCGCGTTACGTCTCTCGAGGGAGCAAGTCCCAAATAGAGTCTGAATTCATAACTCAGTATAAACTTTAATAATTCAAAATTTATCGGTAATCTTGCTAATAATACTATAGAGCTTCGTTTCACTGTCACCTAGAATCGAATCATCGTCGAACATGATGTAGTTTAATTTCTTCCGGTCAGACTTTATTCGGATAAAATATAACAGAGCGCTTGAATCGTTAATGGCTCATCCTGAAATAATCTTGCAGATATTTACTTGTGCATGTCATAAACGAATCCATCGTAGTTTGTCGTTGATCTTCACGATCAAGCATAACTCGCATCCGAAGTTGCAGATTATTCACAAATTCATAAAAATGTTTCATTGTGTTTCAGAGATCCGTTTCACGATCACTGCATAAAAGGTAACTGAACAAGAGGCGGAAAATGTCGTCGGTGAAGGTGGCGGTGCGGGTGCGGCCCTTCAATAACCGTGAATTATCCCGAGAAGCTCAATGCATCATCGATATGGTCGGCAATACGACGTGTAAGTGTTATTACATTTATTCTATCATCGCTTGATCTGTCAATACATACCTGCCTCTCTGCAAAAACTTGATATTCATAGAGAAGAGAAATCGGTGGCGATTAGATGTCGCTAGAAATGTCTGGAAATCCCGATTCTCGTGAACGCCGCTATTTATCGGAGCCCTGGGATTCGCAATAATCGTGCGTCGTTGTCGATAATACCTTTCCGTTCTGACGTAATGTCATCGCTTCCGGCTATTCGACCATTCCTTCATATTTATCATTTGAATGGGACAGTGCAACACTTTGGCAATTTTAATAATTCTTCCATATATTCTAGGATTTTCTCACCACGTATTGTGTTAACGCTTTCAGTCACACATTTTTCAACTCAATATGTTGGCCTGAATTTTCTTACTCGAGGGTTTTGGGGTAGCTGATCGCGAATCTGAAGTCGGAATTTTATCATGTCTAAGTCGAAGATGGCAGATCCGATATGGCGGATGTAAAATAGAAAAAAGCATCAAAATTCGATCATTCTGACTGAATCTTGTTACTCGGGGGGTTTTGGGGTTATACGAAGTAACAGAGATCATTTAAAGTTTTAAATAAACTGTGATAAGGCTAGGACATGGAAATTTTTTAGGTGGGACGCTGAGCATCCTATTGTGACTGAAAGGGTTAATGATAAACTGTAGAAAAAAAGAAGCTTTCTCATTGAAAGCTCCGCGTGATATACATACCTGTGTAGTAATATATTCAGCTCGTCGATAAACTCTAATTCCTGTAGATCTCAAGTCCTATTCGTTTCTTGTCGTTTTCCTTATCATTATCGTCGAAGCGTTTTTCCAATTCATAAATTTCTTGACGCGCCGCATCGCGGCTAGATATTATCTGTATATTAGAAAAAAGCTTGTAACGTTGTTTTCTCCACTTATGCGAAACACGTTTTCTTCTTCGCAAGTGTTACTTTATTGGGGGAGGGTAGTGCCACGAGACACGGAGAGACGGAAAAACATAAAGACGGACAGCTTCTCGAGCTACAGGATCAATACGTGCTAGGCCATGCCAGTCAGCCGCTGATTGTTGGAGTGTTTCGCCTTTCGATTCATCTTCGTCGTTGCTTGTCTACGTTATTTTTCCATGACCTAGCATTTGTCTGATTTGTATCTACGTTGCGTTTTCGCATATTGTTAGTTCGGGGTAATTTCCCGTATTATTCCCCAACTGAGTTTACCAGGAAACCTGCAGCAGTATACGGTGCAGTTTTTATTCCTGAAATTGCATATTTCGTACACGCATGTTGAATTGTACTTGCAACGCCACTCGAGGGAAAACTGTAATTTTTGCCGTTCACAAAACAAGGCAACTATTATTCCACGTATCTATAAAACCACCACGATCAATACTTCCTTCGTTGCTCATGGTTTCCTCCTCTTATACGTGTACGATATTGATCATTGCATTCAGTTTCTTGACAAGCAAAGTTGTGCTGTGATAATTTTATAATTCACGTCTCATAAAAATTCTTTGAATAATTAATCACCGCTTCGAAATCCTACAATCTTACATCTCAAGCAAGTAATGAAACTCTTATACTTTCTTTCATCGCCTATAAACGTACACGCAGTGATTTCAATTAAACTTTACCATATTGCGACATATTTATTACGACATATAGTCAATATTCGCTTGTCAGTGGGCATTGAAATGAAATATGTCGTGATTGGCAGAAGAATGTTATATTTCGTTTACTTCGCCCATGTGATGATCATTGTCATGTAGGAAACAATGCGGTGCGTTCATTGATCCGTCCATAGTTAGTCGCAGTGAATTCACGATCTGAATTTCCATCTCCGTGCTCGGCTGGCTTGGCTATGCTGACAAGCGAAAACTGACGGATTATTGTCCTTCTGCAAGCCATTATAACAATGCAGCTCAACCCGTTCATTTCCTCTTTTTCACTGCCGCGTATTTCCGCTCGCCTTGCAAATCGTATGGCGGATGTAAAATTCGAAGCGACCTCTTTCCTGGATGAATATTCATTTTGAAGCGCGGAGTGCTGCACAATTTTAAATTCCCTTCAGTCGGCGATTTCAGTAAACATTATTGGAATGCTGTTATTCCGCCTCTCAAAAACCGGTAATTGTTGTCTGGCTGCGTAACGCGAGCTGGAAGATCCGCACGTTTGATTTTCGATATTGCACTCGATTTCCGGCCAGGACAGGTTCCCCCAATTTCCGGAATGACGTGCCTGCGCCACAATTGCGTCGATCAACCCCGAGGAAATTGCAAGCTGATTAGAAATCTCGACTCGTATAACCAACTAATGTCCCTCTAGAATTGTGTGGATGATGAATATTTTCGCTGTGCTACGAATATATAGAACAGACAGATGATTTCCTTTGACGGGAATCGAGTCTCCGTGCAGGAAACAGCCATCGGATTTTTCAATTCGACAATTCCACGAGATCGGGAAACACGTAATGTTCTACAGAATCAAATTATATAGCATGTGATTTTTGTTCGGCCGATGAAACGTGCTGTGGACTTGTTGCAGAATTTTCGATACCTGATCCGTTTAATTTTCCAATACCGAGTTGTTGATTGGATCTAACCAAATTTTCAATTTCCAATACGGGATGCGTATCGGGTTTTTCGGGATTCGTATAAAAGAATTAATTGCCAGACAGATAAATCCGTGAACAACTACGAGCGGATTCCAATTATTCGGCAAACCACAATTGATTTATTGAAATTAAATTTTCAGTCGATTTAAACACTGGACGTGATCGCATTCGAACATTTCATCGTGTGGCTGTTAAATTTTTATTACTTATTTACTGTCGTCAGGATGATAGATGAAAAAATTTACAGTAAAATGTATATGAATAATGATAATGATAATCAATAAAGAGAATTAACGGAAATCAAATATCATAAATGAAGTCTATACGTCGTCGCTACCAATTTTACTAATCGAATACGCTGATTGAAGCCTCAATCACGTGATATATTGCATCCAGGCTACGTATCACATAACTGAAATTTTTCGAAGGTTTTTATTGCAGCCTTCTAACTACTAACTCAATGGCGCTAATTTCGTTTGACCTGTCCGATTCTGTAACTAACTCTGCTTCTCTTCGATGCTTTGAGCACGATATCTCACTGATACACGGAATCCCGCTGATAACAGTAATCAAGAAGCAAAAAAAAATTTACCGTCTGCAGATCTACTGATTAACGGGACGTGAAAAACCGAAATTACATAGAATTTCTATAAGTAAATCACAGCGTAAGAATAATCTTGGTTCTTGTTAGGAGTCTGCGGTTATTCTTCCACCGTTTCAAATATATAATGTAATTGATCACGTTTGTTAATTCAATCTTAAGGATCTTTTCATACTTTGTATATGCGGAAATCTTGCATTTAAATGTTTTCATCATCCTAACGTTTCCAACGGCATCGTCGTCCTTTGTGCATCGCTGAACGAGACTGAAACATCGATGTTATTATTCGAGATTTCATTATACGTCGTTCAAACCTTGGATTCTCTTGCGCAACGCTTCTTTGTACAATAAGACTGAAAGCTATAACGAAATAACTGCCAAGCGAGTGTAAATAAAGGAGTTTTGTGTACCATTACTGCTTGGCGATCCGCCCCGTCCGCCATACTGCTTTTTAACCCCCCCCCAAGCTTGTCGGTATTTTGCGAAACCCATTCGCATCTCAGCTTATTGTTAGAGTGATCCCGCGTCTGACCGTTCACAGCGCTCGCTACTTCAAGTCCGTCTGATCGTAACGCGGCTCTACTACTAGATTGCGGCTGAACACGATTACTCTACCACTTACTACTCGTCTGATCGAGCGCGGCTCCATCACTAAGAACTTGTGTCAGACCCATACTTTTCTCACTACTCATCTTGACGAGGATTTATTGTTCCATGTAATACGATGCTGCGATTAGCTGGATCGATTCTTTGTTTTTTTTCTTATTTTTTTTATTTTTCCAATGAATGGAAGAAGCCAAGAAACTTCTATGTTAACTACGTTTGTCTTTCTGTAGAAGACCAAAGTATATCGCATCGTTTTCATTCGCATGAAAACATCAAAGCATTGTTTTGTACACACCTGTGTTATACGTATACATACCGTCATATGGGATTAAGAACCTCATCGATCCGTTAGCCCAACTCCGCTGCTTTCTATGCAGATACTAAGTATACAACGGGTTTGTACGCTTACTAAATAAAGAGCGCACGAATTATTTTAGCATAATTGATATTTACAAAGGTACGCGCTCTGTAAATTAGCTTAAACGTAACGTAATTTCGTTTCTGTATACGTCGCGTAACGGTCGCCCTTAAATTTGGTAATCCGAATGAAGTAATAAATACTGCAATGTTATGTATATTGAAACTTTCATGTCAGACTGTCAAGTTTTCATTTGATAAAAATCATGTATACATATATGTAAATATTCACTTGATTTTAATTTTCTTCATTTCTCTTTCTCTACAGCCATTATAAATCCGAAGGCACCACCCGGTACCAAAGATGCTATCAAAAGCTTCAATTACGATTACTCCTATTTTTCTATGGACGTGAGTAATAATTACACACCAAATATTTATATATAATATTTTAAATTCCAGCAGCGAAACTGTACCCCAACAATTTTCCGATAGTTTATTGGTGCTCCTTTTTTAACGTTTTTGGTTTATTCCTTAAAAGTCATGTCAGATTTTTTCTCGTAATAAAGCAAATATCGATACAATATTTGTATGATTATCGTATTATTTTAATTGTAGAAATATACGATAGATTGTTTTCTTCTTTTGGAATTACAGCCGAACGATGAAAACTACTCGTCACAAATAATGGTATATAAGGATATTGGAGAGGAGATGTTGCAGCATGCATTCGAGGGTGAGAACCACGTTTTCTCGCATACGAATTACTGTTATAATTTGAATATTGAATATGAGAATAATTAAGTACCAGGGATGTGGATGTATAATATTTCCATTTGCCCTTCTAGGATACAACGTGTGTATCTTTGCTTATGGTCAAACTGGCGCGGGAAAATCCTACACGATGATGGGGAAGCAAGAAGAGGGCCAGGAAGGAATTATTCCACAAATATGTGACGATCTGTTCAGAAAAATCAGCAGAAATTCAAGTGATCACCTCAAATACTCCGTTGAAGTGAGCTACATGGAAATATATTGCGAACGAGTGCGTGACTTGCTTAATCCTAAAAACAAAGGAAATTTACGTGTCAGAGAACATCCACTCTTGGGTCCTTATGTTGAAGATTTATCTAAGTTAGCAGTGATGTCTTATCAAGATATTCATGACCTTATTGACGAAGGCAATAAAGCCAGGTTTGTTATTGATTGTTATTACAGAAAATCTTTTTTTTTTGTGTTTATATAGTAATTTTTACTCTCTCAAATTTCAAGTAGATCATGTTTACGAAATTTTTTGTATTCTGCCGTTCTACAGAACCGTTGCGGCAACAAACATGAACGAAACATCCAGCAGATCCCACGCAGTGTTCACAATATTTTTTACACAACAAAGACACGATAGTACAACAGATTTAATCACAGAGAAAGTCAGCAAAATTTCACTGGTTGACTTGGCTGGCTCTGAAAGAGCAGATTCTACCGGTGCAAAAGGCACAAGGCTCAAAGAAGGTGCCAATATCAATAAAAGTTTGACTACTCTGGGAAAAGTTATCAGTGCATTAGCTGAAATTGTGAGTACTTGCCATTTAATCTGTTACATGTATGTCTAATACTACAGTGTACAAAACTTAGTTTACTCCAAAGTTTCCGAAAATCTGTACTAGATTTTTCGATCCAATAACTAAGAGTGAATCCAAGATTTTTTTCGGAAAGGTTTGTTTTTGTTATCTCTTTACCTCTTCAAAAAGGGGTCTGTACTTGTAGATTAGGAAAAAAATATTTTTCATTGCATAAGTGACATGCAGCATTAACGATTTGACTTATTTTACAATCTGATCACATTGGATTTTCAGGCGGTAAGTCTGCGAAATGAAATTTCATCATACAATCAGTATTCTTGAATTGAGTAATCTTTTACTATCAAGCCTAATACGTATGAATTGGAAATTAAATTTTAGGCAACGAAGAAGAAGAAGAAAGCAGACTTTATTCCATACAGAGATTCGGTTTTGACATGGTTACTCCGTGAAAATCTTGGTGGAAATTCTAAGACCGCTATGATTGCAGCTGTTAGCCCAGCCGACATTAATTACGATGAAACTCTTTCCACATTGAGGTAATGATTACTGGATTCTAGTACCTTTAACAAGAATTTTCAAAAGACTATAATTATTCTGTGATAGCAAGTTAAATGTATAATTCGCTTTATTTTTTGTAGATATGCAGACAGAGCAAAACAGATTGTCTGCAAAGCTGTTGTCAATGAGGATGCTAATGCTAAGCTTATTAGAGAATTGAAAGAAGAAATTCAGAAGCTGCGAGAGCTTCTGAAACAGGAGGGCATCGACGTACAAGAAGGTAAATTGATTAATAATTTTCTCTGATAGATTCATGAATCCTCTAGTGTACATACTGCTCTACTAACAAGATTCTTCAATTGGAAGTAAAGATATGGTAAAAGAAAAGTAATGACGAAATTCATTCATTTACTTTACAGCATTGCTATTCTTCTCCTTGAACATATGTATATGAAGTACCGCTTTCCCTTCAAACCAATAACATTGATTGACTTTTTATTTCATTACTAAATCTATAATTATTGGACATAATAAGAACTCAAATTTCACACGACATCCGAAGTTACGTATAAAAAATAAAACAATGGATTGATGCAATCTTCTAAAAAATTTTTACTGTTGTATCTAATAGTCAGCACTCTTCTTGATAAGTGGCACATAATTTATATTTAACATATTTCAATGCATTTTCGTTCGATACATTTGCTTCCAGTTGAACTCCTAAAATTTCTGTATCATAATTAAGATCAGACTTTCAATTAATCCCTCCAAGAGGTAGGCACGCCATAACATAGTGTTATTTTGTTTGTCCCTTTTGTGCTCGACGTAGGGCCAGATGGTAAAGTCACTTATGAAAAGAAAGAACCTAGTAAGTAACCCAATAACCACATCCGATCACCTTCCGCCTGAGTCAGCTTTCACAGCCAAGCTACATTCTCGTGTTCTGACTGCTTCGGCTGCATCTTACATTTGTTTGTAAAACAAACTTTTATTTCATTCCAATATCGTAAAATCCAGATTGTAAACAATCCATAGCTAAAAGCTGTTGAGACGAACGCCCTTTACTGCCTGTATAGAAAAGTTCAAATCAAGTATTCCAACTATTTAGTAATATAGGAATTCTTCCGCTCATAAGTAATCACCTTACAATTATGATTTGCATTGCACATAAATTTAAAACGTGTTGAAGAATCAAGGAAAAATTTGAAAAACCTTGATAGTTGTAATGAAATCATATGGTTTGACAGTAGGTATTCTTTACAGGTAACATCAATTCCTTGCCCTCAGAATATACAGAAAGTTTATTTTTCTATTATCATACTAATTTTTTCATTCTGTATGTCTGTCTTACATATCATCTTGTTTACTTACATTTTGAAATGAAATTAGACTATTTCTTTGGGCACCTCGTAGAGACGTTGGAACATCATGATTACCTCCCACGAATACTGGTAATGTCGATTACTAGTGATTGATGGTAATCGGAAAAAAACTGTAAAAAGAACATTTCATTTAGAACTCATAGCGATTTTGCATATGCTTTAGCTTAGCCCAACTTCTGTCTCATGTTAAGTGTCTGCCTTTTGTCCCTTTATAAAAAATTGAGATCAAATTGCTTTACTCCCACTAAAACATTGCATGGCAGATTTTTAATGCACTATGCCAATCAAATTGGTTAGTGTTGTGGATGTTTCACACCGGGCACTATCATGTTATCTGTAGATTCATAGGATTGATAAAAAATGATGTGACAGGATTATTTGTATATACAGTTCTCGGTTTGAAATTGCCCTTATAGGCTTTCAGTGTTTTGTAATCAGTGGTATCAACTCCAAGTCTACATAACTAATTAAATTTAAAATGACTGCATCTTCGTTGCTTTTACAGTGAAACACACAGTATTCAGACATTGTAATACATACACAGAATATTTCATCTTCAATGAAACTTTTTAAACATTCATAATTCATTGATTGCGAACCGGAGATATCCAAAGATTACATATGTAAACTTGAAGCATTTCAGCATGCAGATATGGAATACACATAAGCGGAGAATCCAGTATTAATGATGAGTTGTGAATAGTTTGTGTAATTATATCAATAACAATTGATGTTGATGTTCAAAACCTCTGAGAAGTTGATACCAGTGTATTACTTACTAATGATATAAACCGTACTTTATTGTTAGGAATATTATCATTTCTGTAAAATCGTTTCTGTGCTTAGGAGATGAACCACAAACGATGAAAACTTCTAAAAGAGAGGACGATATTAAAGAAACAAGACAACGAGTGCCATCACATCCCGCATCTGCCATTGCCGAAGAGGCTGTTGACCAGCTACAAGCTAGTGAGAAACTTATAGCTGGTAAGTTATATACTTCTATAAGCTCTGAATTTACACTTATCTGAATATATTATATAGGTAATATGATGAGAAGTTGATGTCAATATTGTTTTAATTTTTGTTCTATAAAATCAGAATTGAATGAGACTTGGGAGGATAAATTGAAAAGAACAGAATCAATACGTCTACAAAGAGAAGCTGTGTTTGCTGAAATGGGTGTAGCCGTAAAAGAAGATGGCATGACCGTTGGTGTATTTTCACCAAAAAAGACACCGCATTTAGTAAATCTCAATGAAGATCCATTCATGTCCGAGTGTCTCATTTACTACATTAAAGATGGCTTCACAAGAATTGGTTCTGCCGAAGCAAATATCCCACAGGATATACAACTTTGTGGACCACATATTTTGAGTGAACATTGTGTATTTGAGAATCACGAGGGTATTATCACATTGATGCCAAAGAAAGGAGCACTAATATACGTCAATGGCCGCGAGATCACAGAGCCAATCGTTCTCAAAACTGGATCTCGAGTAATCTTGGGCAAGAATCACGTGTTTAGATTCAACCACCCTGATCAAGGTATTGTTTTTTTTTTTATGATGTCGATGATAATTTCAATTTATTTCTGCTTGATTCTTTTCAATACAATATTCACGAATTCATCAAAGTGCGTTCGTTCAAAGTGCGGGAGCGGCGTGAGAAAAGTTCACCAGCTGAAACACCCGGCAATGGTGAAACTGTGGATTGGAATTTCGCACAGATTGAACTGCTTGAGAAACAAGGTATTGACTTGAAAGCTGAGATGGAAAAGAGACTATTAGTCCTTGAGGAACAATTCCGCAAGGAGAAAGAAGAAGCAGATCAGCTCTTTGAGGAACAAAGGAAGGTGTGTTTTACAGAATAATCTACAAAGTTAGACTTGAATATATTTCATGAAGTAACAAAAAATTAACTGACGATACCTATTTTTTTCGAACCAATCGACAGAATTACGAGGCTCGAATTGATGCTCTACAAAAGCAGGTTGAAGAGCAGAGCATGACAATGTCTATGTACAGTAGTTACACACCAGAAGATTTCAATAACATTGAAGAAGATATCTTTGGTGAGTATAACATTATTATCAAAATTTTAATCACGATAATCAATTAATAATGAGTTGATGAGTGAAATCAAAGATTAGGTAAAAAAAAAAGACCGCTGAAATTTATTTTGCTTACGATCACCGAAATTTAGGTTACTATGTACGACATTTTACACGGGATAATCATAGAGTTTAAGTGCTGAAGAATTTACAAGATTCACAGATTAGTTGCCCTATTTCTAAATATTCTTAATAATTTATTTCTTGAAACGTGCTCGCAAACTTTCTTTATTGGAATAATCTTTTAAATTGCATGATTACCAGTAATGTGTAGTTGAATCCTAGCAAATTCTCTTTATTAAAAATATGTAACAAAAATTAAAAACCCTATACGTATGAAGCATGACTTAGTTCCTTGCATATATCATACCCTGATAGGTAAAGCCCAAAGATCTGATTGTGAAATTGCATTATTTGTATTCAGTTTGAAATTTCAATTCCATTCAATTTTATCCACATATTCATTTCATAAACTTAGTTCACGTGAGTCATGTTCAGAATTTTAACATATCTTTTAATCATGCCTTGCTTTCATTTTATCACCATCAATCACTACATTTGAGAGCACTATATGAAATGAGGTATAAAGCTACGTTTTCACTCTCACATCAATTTATGCTGCATGCAAAACTCATTGATAATTTTTACTCTTCCACAAATTGATACTAATATGATACTATGACCAAAATATTCAAGTGTGTCTCAGGAAAAAATTTAATCATGTATCATGTATGTACATGACCTATTTACACGCTTTTCTTAACTACGCTTAGCTTAGTGATTGATGAAATCAACTCACATCGATTATTTGTCAGATAATTTACGGAATTAGATTGAATGTATGAATATATATGTTTATAGGTATATATATCAGGATTTGCGAATACAACACACTTGATTATTAATAAGTAGTGACACGTAGTGGAACTGATTTCTTAAAGGCGCTTGCAGCACATTTGTTAAATGACAATTCACACGTTTCATAGCATTTGGTTCAATCTATGTCATGAATTATTAAATATAATGATCTTGAATTTGAAATAGATTATCTTACTAATCAAAGAAATAGCCATTGAACTAAATTTACTAAATTGCATCAAAGTGTTGCTTACTCCTTTAAAAATGTCTTTGGGAAATACCTAACGCTTGGCTTTTCTGACTGTGTTGCCTGGTGATGGCTTGCATTTCAGTCAACCCCTTATTTGACGCAGAGAGCAACTGGAGTGAGCGCGAATTCCAGCTAGCAGCATGGGCATTTCGCAAATGGAAATATCATCAGTTTACCAGTCTTCGAGATGACTTGTGGGGTAACGCAATTTTCCTCAAGGAAGCTAACGCCATTTCCGTAGAACTTAAGAAAAAGGTCAGTACATAAATTAGATTTTCATCGTGCAAATTAATTAATTTCCAATAAATAACAATGACGTGCTTTATTTTCTACATCACCATATAAAATTATTTAGTAATCCTACTTGTTTTACCCTCCAGGTTCAGTTTCAGTTCACACTTCTGACAGACACATTATATTCACCATTACCAGTTGACTTGTTACCAGCTATAGAGGATGAAGATGATGATGAGAGGCCTTTTCCTCGTACTATCGTGGCTGTTGAGGTCCAAGACACGAAAAATGGTGCTACACATTACTGGACTCTTGATAAGCTAAGGTTAGTGAAAAGAAACTTCGATTTTTTAAATTAGAGTTTGTGACTATTGTCATGAACATTTAAATCCTTATGTAGAAAGTTTTTGTAGTTGTAAGCCCATCAGCTCAAAGGCAAAAGATAAATAGGATACGTTTCGTACGATGAACAATACGTTTGATGCAAATTATTGAAGGAAATATAATTAACTTATGCATAATTTACTACTTATAATGAATATCCATATTTTAGTAGTTAGATAAACGTCGAAAATGTCTTCGAAGTTTTAAATTCTACTGTACTATGATTCATACTATATTCATTGTAAATTTTGGAATGTATATTCTATATTGCTAAAGAAAACTTTGGTGCAGATTTTTGTCTGTTAAAACAATTTAGATTTGATATTGCAAATACATTTCCAAGTCATAGTTTGATTTTTGCATTATCTGAAATTGCCTGAGTCATTACTAATGTGTATAGTGTAGCTTACCTTTCAATGTGGTACTGGATATAGTAGCGCTGTAAGAGAGGATAAACGTTGAACATACAGTTCATCATTAGGATAGAGGCTTTGCCGAAAATTGTAGGCGAGGTGGCAGTTCATATTCAGTGGCATTCCCGTTATTGTAGATAAAACACTGAAACGTTCTTGTTTTTTCTGAAATTATTTCTACAGTGACACATGACAATTACAAAGCATTGAACTATCATAATATTTCCTATGTTAACAGATTGACTGTTAAATTGTACCTAAGAAACTTTGAGCTACACATGGAAGTAAAAAATTTTAGGAAATCGTGACACTGAAGTTTCAATTAGTTTTTCATAGAGGTCTAATCGTAGTTTTTTATTCATTTAAGTAAAATTACATCAAATGACAGCGATTGATTGATTATAACGCATGACTATGAACAGCCACTAACAGGGGTATAAATGTTGACTTGTAGACAGCGCTTGGAGTTGATGCGACACATATACAATGAAGACTTGAGTCCCAGCACTCCGGAGGCCAAAGAGGATTTTTTCCCATGCCTTACAGTCTGCTCTAATCAGAAGTTCTCGCTCGCAAATCTTTTGCCTTCGAGGTTGGTGCTCAGTCACGCGACACTCTTTCCATCGTTTCATTCTCTACGCATAAAAGAGTAAATCCTGCTGCATTATTACATTTTACACATTAAATTCATTCTATCAATGTATGATAGCTTGAATCATCTTTAGCTTAGTTCGAGTGCAGCATGGCCAGTATACGTGCAAACGCTTTTGAAAGTCAAAGTGGTAATTAGTCGTACTGTGGTAAAACTTCAGAGAATTTCAATCACATCAAATGTACCTCTATATTCAATATTTTTGCATAACCAATGGTACTGCCCCATCATTTCTATTCAATCAACGTATTAAAGACGAGTAAATATGAGATATAACATGTATTGACTACGTCGCATTACCTTGACTTTCGGGGGCCACAGATTTTATTATTTATTCAAATTTTTTTTTTTTTTTTTAACAGCATACTTGTGAGATATCAATTGGCTGAAATTCTTTAAATATAGTACATGTATCCCCAGTATACAATTACAATACTAATTTTTTCAAATTCAACAAAACTTTGACGATATCTCTATTCATTTCAGGAATTCAAAACGTTTCACTCATATTGGATCAATATTCATTGTGTATGAGACTTTCCTTTTGAAACGCATATTTTGACCACACAGTATGGTATTGAATTTTCCTATAACTTCTTCGAGTAATCTTGCCACATAAGAATGAACATAAGCTGATGTAACATGTTCTACTATTGTCTGATTTTTGATTGGAAATTCCCGTACCATCCTTTCAAATTTATTCTATTTTGCAGCAAACTCTGCTGTCATGTACAGTCAGAGTTTTCTTGCATTTCTACTTAAGGTGGAGCTTGCATAACGAAGGGAAAACATTGTCATTTGTTTTAGACCACAAGCTTTCCTTAGTGTACAAGCATTATAGTGCATGGCTTGTGGTGTAACTTGTATTTGACATATCTAAGTAAACGTGTATCTCTTCAATAGGCAAAGGCTGGAATTAATGCGAGAAATGTATCACAACGAAGCTGAGTTGTCGCCAACTTCGCCAGACTATAACATTGAAACCATTACCGGTGGTGATCCCTTCTATGATAGATTCCCATGGTTCCGGATGGTTGGAAGGTAACGCCGTACATACCCAGTCATTGTACCAGATGAATAGAAATCTTGATAAAATTTTATAACTACAATACTTCTTATCAATTTAGATCCTTCATATACTTGAGCAATCTTATGTACCCTGTACCACTTATTCACAAAGTTGCTATTGTAAATGAAAAAGGAGATGTAAAGGGATACTTAAGAGTTGCTGTTCAAGCTGTTATCGGTACGTAAAACTTTACTCTATTGATGGATATGCAAGAAGTGTCCATATAAAATATATTATTGGCTTTCTTTATCTGAATACAATTTTAAATACATAGTATATTTGGAAATCTAGATATGTAATTAGTTTTTTCCGTTCACATATAACAGTGTGTTTCTAATGGATCCTTTTTCTAGAAGAGGAAAACAGCGAATATTCAAGTGGTGTCAGACAGTCTGCTCGTATATCATTTGAAGATGATCTCTTTGGTAACCACAGATATAACAAACGAAATACCCTTCTCACACAAACTCTTGAAAAGAATCAGCAAAACCTTTTACAAGAAGAACGTGTGGTCGAAGGATCAACCGATGTGAAAGATTCTAAGGAGGGTAAGGATGACGAAGAAGTCGGCGATGCTGATAGTGGAAGAGGTGATAGTTCCGTATCTAGTGATATGAAAGAGGAAGAATTGCCGGACCATCTCCAAGCTGGAGTTGAATTTACCTTTAGAGTGACGGTACTCCAAGCAATGGGAATTTCTACAGAATATGCAGACATTTTCTGTCAATTCAAGTGAGTTTTGCAACGCGCCATACCAGGGTTGATTCAAATTTTATCTTAATTATAGTTCGAAAAATTTAAACAAGTGACAAATGCTCAAATTTATAACAACATTTTGAATTTGACTACTTACAATTAGGATAATCTACATTCATATCACATTCAATTTTCAGCTTTTTGCATAGACATGACGAAGCTTTCTCAACTGAACCTGTTAAAAATGCTGGTAAAGGAAATCCACCGTTAGGATTCTATCATGTACAGAACGTAAGTATCTCTGTCTTCCAAAATGGCAACATTGGGACTAAATGAATTACAAAATGAATTTTGAATGAGGGAACGGAAGTGTAGTGCCATGATGAATCCCGTTTTGTGTTGTACAAATCCAAATTTTATATATTTTCAATTCAACAGATAACAGTGACAGTCACCAAATCTTTCTTGGAATATCTGAAAACCCAACCTATTGTATTCGAAGTATTTGGTCATTATCAACAGCATCCATTACACAAAGATGCCAAATTGGAATAGTAAGTTTTTTGCTACTTAAAGTTTACACAATGAATGATACTCGTCATTTTACATGTCTTATTTTTGCAGCAGTGCTAGGCAGCCACCAAAAAGGATGCTCCCACCATCTATTCCCATCAGTCAACCAGTTCGTTCGCCAAAGTTTGGCAGCGTATTACCGTCACCTAGCACATCGCATGTTCATGCCAAATATGATGTTCTAGTGTGGTTCGAAATTTGTGAACTTGCCCCTAATGGAGAATACGTACCGTCAGTAGTTGACCATAGCGATGATTTACCTTGCCGCGGATTATTTTTACTTCATCAAGGAATCCAACGTCGTATTCGTATTACGATTGTTCACGAACATGCATCTGAACTTCGATGGAAAGATGTGAGAGAACTTGTCGTAGGACGTATTCGCAACACACCTGAACCCGAAGAAGAGGATAATGATTCTTCAGTATTATCTCTTGGTCTCTTCCCTGGAGAATATTTGGAAATTCCGGGAGATGATAGATGCATGTTTAGATTTGAGGCTGCCTGGGACAGCTCTTTGCACAATTCAGCATTATTAAACAGAGTAACATCCTACGGAGAACAAATATTTATGACCATTTCGGCTTACTTAGAAGTAAGTTTAATTTTTTATTTTTGATCTACACAAGTCTGAACTATTTATCTTCTACTATTAGTAAAGTTCAAAGTACTACTGCCATATCCATATTTAAATATGTTTTCAATGTTGCACTAGCTTGAAAACTGTGGCAGACCAGCTATTATAACGAAGGATCTCAGTATGATCATCTACGGACGGGATGCAAGAGTCGGCCCACGATCTCTGAAGCATTTGTTTAGTGGTCACTATCGGAATCAAGAAGCTAACAGGCTCAGTGGTGTCTACGAGTTGGTTTTACGACGTGCATCTGAAGCAGGTAGCCCAGGTTTGTCTGTTCTGCCCTTAGTGTAGACACCTATCCATTTCCCACTGTTCATGGAGATAAAAATTTCATACTTGTTCTTAGTTGAATTCTGAACTAGCGAATTTCCATCAACATTATGCACGAGTATAGTGTCCCACCATATTTGCTTGGCAAAATCTTGACAAAGTACTAATTTTATAATGCAACCATGATTTAACTATTTTATGCTACAGGAGTACAAAGACGACAACGTAGAGTACTAGATACAAGTTCTACTTACGTTAGGGGTGAAGAAAACCTCCATGGATGGAGACCACGTGGTGATAGCTTGATTTTTGATCATCAATGGGAACTGGAAAAGCTTACTAGACTTGAAGAAGTAGAACGAGTTCGGCACACACTTTTACTCAGAGAAAGACTTGGAATTGATAAAGTTCCATTTTGCAATAAAACGGCACATGATTTTACCAAAAGTGAAAAAGTAAGTTTGCAAGAATTGATGTTGAAAATCTCCAAACCATTGCAATTTCGTGTAGTTTCTGAGATTTTTATGTAGCTGTTCAAGTGGCAATCAAACAATTTAATGACATAATTTCCAGGAGGTCTGCAATATGGTGGCAAAAGCCACTAATGAACCACATGCTAGCCCAATAAAACTCAAAAAATCTGCAAGCAAGGATGTCTATGAGCCTTGGGAAATGACAGACCGAGAGCGAGAACTTGCTACTAAATGTGTAAAGTTAATACAGGGAAGAATTCCCAGCAAAGAGCCAATCGTTTTGTCAGATGTTTCACCTGGCGAGGATGCCATAACTGAGATGTCTACATCCATGATTTCATCGGTCATGTCTACATCATCACAAGAGTCAGTATATCAACACAAATGTGACGGTTTTAAACAGGTAACGCTCACTGTATGTCTCAATCATCGCTTGTGGTTGTTCTTATTATATTATTTGCTGCTAAATGTGCAGCGTGCTAATTTCCGCCACTATAAGTTGCATGCAGCAACAAATCATCGAATAGTGATCAATTTTTATATATGTGCTCGTTCTCTCATTATGTGACATACCTTGACTATACAAAATATTATATATTATATATTAAGTGGATCAGGGTCCTGTTCAAATTTTTTGTTTTATTTCATTGTTCTGTGAACATATATATTTTTATTAGTGATGCACTGCAACATGTGGCTTGAAAAATAACATCATCAAATAATTAAATTACGTTGACTCGTGTGTAACCATAACATGAAAATGCAAACGTAAGATTATTCCCCTTTTCTTTACTTTTACAACTGAGTAATTTTCGTGATTATAATTTAAAATATTCTTCTTCCAAACCTGTTATGCATATTCTCACTGACTATTGTGTAATTGCTTGAAAAAAAAAAAAAACAACCACTAGCAAAGTAGGGAACGCATAAGAGATACAGGAGTGTTACTTGCAGCCAACAGGAATAATAGTCCGGACCCGATCTAAGTCGTGCATCTTTAGGTTGACTTCTCCTGAGCGTGCTCGGCTCCAGGAACTCCAGGATAGTATGATGGCTGGGGAATCTGCTAGTCAAGTAAACAGTATGGCTCCAGCACCCCTTGGTTCTTCGTCACCATTGAAAGAAAGTTTAGTTCTATATGTACCAGAGGTCGAAGAAATTCGCATCAGCCCTGTTATTGCAAGAAAAGGATATTTGAATATCTTGGAACATAAAACTAATGGCTGGAAGAAACGATGGGTGGTATGTACACAAGTTCGTGCTTCCACCCCTGAAAAAGTCTTATTGGTTACTTGAAGTGTATTTGATGATTTACATTTTTTCACTTTACAGGCTGTCCGTAGGCCTTATGTTTTTATCTTCAGAGAGGAAAAAGATCCGGTTGAAAGAGCATTAATCAATCTTGCTACTGCACAAGTCGAATATTCTGAGGACCAATTAGCAATGGTCAAAGTACCCAACACATTCAGGTACTTGACTACAGTTTAATTTTTTGATAACTTCCAGAATCGTGAAACTTATTTTTTATCCAGTTATCTGCCACATAAAACATGTTTAATTTACAAAAATATTTAACTATTGATGTTTTGTTTAGTGTGGTAACTAAACACCGAGGTTACCTTCTCCAAACACTTGGTGATAAAGAAGTCTACGATTGGCTTTATGCTATCAATCCTTTACTTGCTGGACAAATTAGGTAAGACGCGCTCTTTACTATAAGTTTGAATATTCGAATTGCGAAGATCGTATACTACAATAAACTTATTTGTACATATCATAGGTCAAAACTGGCACGCAAAGGTCCTGGTTCCAATATCGCTCCTATTACGCTAGCCCCACCTCCAGAATCTCAGACGCAAGCTAAGTGAATTATAAAAAACACTAGCTAAGGTAATGGACGTTGAAAATAAGATTCCGTACAGATACTGCATCAGACCTCTAATGTCCTAAGATAACCAGATGGCTGTAATATTTAGTTTCCAGTTATCGTTTAGTAAACTCAAATTCAAGTCAGCTGCTTGTTTATCATCCAATTTCCGTGTACAGCTTCTGCATTTTGTGATAGTTGGGAAAAATATATAATCACACACGCTATTACTAATTAGCGTTTATTTGTAAAAAAAGACTGACCTACAGTATGGAATTACTTTGAATGTCATTCAAAAATAGATGCAAAGAACTGTATTTACAGTAAACTTGGTAGCTTTCACAGACTGGTGTTGAACAGAGATATTCTATACATCTTTACATGCTGGAATTATTTTTTCAGTGTTATTGAAGTGGTATAAAATCAACGCGAATAAACAATTCATTCAATGTTACAATGAATACGTGTTTAAATTTGACTGTGTACATCTCTCTGAGTATTTCTCGCTAAATACTGTACAGTTGAGACGTAGCTTGAAAATTTACCATTGAATATGACATCGCATAAGATGTTGGACATGGATTGCAAAGTTGATAGAAGTGATTTAACGTTGTGTGGTAGACGCGAGTGGACCATGTATATGTATGTATACTCAATAGCATACAAATACATGTAATAGATCAAATTGAGAATAACGCATATGGGACAGTAAAAAACAGTGATCGGTATGACTAATGTACCATTTAAACGCCATGTCAAGCATTATTTCCAGAAGCGATCAGACTTTGCATCTGATATCAATAAGTCTGAATACTAGTAGCTGACTGTATATATTTTCTTTGCCCTTCATATTGGTAATTTTCTATTCATTGAAATACTAAACCAGGAAGGAAATTGACCAGCGATTACAAAAAAGGAAAAAATTGAGTGGTGTGAGGTAACATATGTTAGCCACTTCTTTGCAAAAATTCATAACAAATGTGAAGAGTATTTCCAGATCTATCTCTGCGTTTGATTGGTATTCATTTCAATATGTGAAACAATTGGATAACCATCTGAAATATAGTTTCCTAGAACTTGGACAATACAAAATATTTTTTGAATGTAATAACTTTCAACATTTACAAATATTCTGTAATATCGATTGGTCAGTGACATACATATATTATAGGCATCAGAGACTAACTATAACATCATGTGGCGTGTCAAGATGAATCTGAGTTCTATTTTATTGTATGAAGAATATTTCACTCTAAAAACGAAAATAATGTATAAGCAAATTAAATATACGCAATAGAAATGTAAGTTATCTTATGGACAAAATTGGCAAAATTTATATCAACATTTGATATCCAAACAAGACTTTAATGCAGATTATAAATGCAAGTCACAAATTTTTTCCAAAATCTCCTAGTAATCAGGAAAAACTTGGGAATGTCGTTCTTACTCAAGTGTTACAGTGAATATGACAAGAACTAGTGTGAATCAGTGTTTTAGGTGGGCATATAACAAAACAGGTCCTGTCGCTACCCTTGAAATAAATGTGTCTGATCACGAAACGAGAGTAATAAATGAACTTGGTCCAACACCAAACTTAATTGCCATTACATTACACAAGCAATAAATATTTGTGATATGTACTATCTTGGCTATGTTTAACATGATCACGTTATGTCAATGATAACGTGAAAGATCAATTGTTTCCGATTATTTGTTACTTAGATGTAAGTACATTTGTAGTTGATTGTTTATATTCGGAGTTCGACGTTGATAAATTGTGCAAGTAAAAGTCGTTGAGAATGAACTGGAATCGGGTATAACTCATTCTGTCTGCATAAAAGTCTTGATTAGATACATGAAGCCAAATTCAAAACGGATTTTATTGTAAACTTGACTGTATTATAACTATTATACCTATTGATTGTCATCAAAACATATACAATTGACAACGTTGGGTTTATGAAAAAATCACGATTTATTCGTTAAAACGGCCTTTTAGTAATATTATTATGAGGATCAAGATGAATATTCACACTCTAATCTTCTTGCTGTGAAAACTTTAATTTTCTTTATATTTCAAACTCAATTTGATTTCTATAAAAAGATGTATATATGAAGAGTGAAAGTGTGTGAGAATGTGATCTATATTTAGCGGCAAATTAATATTGCAATTATTTATTATTGCAAATGACGAAAGGTACTCTAGACTCAGAGATGGCTGTTTCATGTTTAGAATAATAATTTGCAGCAACTCAAACTAATTTCTGTAAATTCTATACGACAGTACACCGTTGTTTTGAAAATCTATTACTATTTATTTAATTTTTGAATAGCAAGTGATCATCATCATACGGGTGTACTCAATGTTCAACAAACTTATATTGCCGTCAACTGTTATTATAATTTAAACGTTTTCCTAGATTTTTGGATTTTGTAGGAGTGTCTGTTAAGTTTTGAATTTTATTTTGTTATGGTAATTTATTTATGATAAGTTAGTTGGAGTAACATATGGAAAATAGGAATTGAAAGATGAAACAATAAATGAGAAAGTCGTAAAGAAAGATTCTGAAGTATAATTCAAAAAGATCGCATCTTTTTATGCAAAACAATGGGTAATGTGTACTACGAAAATAACAAGCACGTACGAATGTGCGTGAATCATGTACGGTAGAACGATATTCAGTAAGTGATTGATTACAAGCTGGCTAATATTGAAATAAGAAAAACAAGACAGGAATTTTGACAAACTACTGTCCGATCTATGATCTATTCATACTACAAACGTACAATATAAAATTCAAAACAATAAATATTTCCGAAGTCTCAGCTCCTTATAAACCTCTATGTACATTATATAATATATGCTTTGATAGGAACCGTAGGTATTCCAATAATGATTTAATTTAATAAAAATATTTTAAAAATTGAGTATGGCGTCAGTTGAATGAAAAAATATTTCTATTTTATACAATAGAAATGTACCGTCATGTCTAGTACTTGAGTGAGTACATGCACAGCTCACTTTGTACATTATAACGTAGATTATTATGATTATTATTAATAAATCTCAACGTAATAGATTTAATAATGCATTGATTGCATTCTAGTCAATGATGTACCTTTACATGCATTTTTGCATTATTTGTTATAATTCTAAATTTCAAGGAAATTTAGTAACGTTCAGTTGACGATGATTATCATTTTTAACTATAGCTCATGTAACACTAGTCTTTATATAGGATCCATGTTAGATATTTTGCATTGTTGAGTTTCCATTTGAAAGCACACGACCATTGTATTTGTATTGCAATATGATAATACCTTGGTAACAACATTTCTCAACTGGACCTTTTAATGTACAGTTTTGTCTCACTGGCAACTGTGAAATTGTGCAACGAGTTAAGTGCAACCAGAATCAAGTTTTGCTGAACGTCTTATTATGACGTGAGTGTAGTAAACTAGGATAAAGACTAGTGTTAACAGAGTTCACGTTATTATTTTCGCTTGCTGACTGTTGTAGTGTCTAATAGTTTTATTTTGTTATTGATATAATATAATCATTATGGTATTTAAGGTTTATTACTATTTAAGATCTCTATGATAATGAAAAAAAATTACGTAATGATAGAAAAAAATAAGATTGAAGAATGATTATACGCGGGACACATGATTATTACAGAACAGTAAAAAGAGTAAATATATTACAATTACTTATATAAATAAATATAGTATATGTATACATACATACATACATACATACATATATGTATACGCACACGCACACGCACACATATATTACACATATATTTTATATATGTGTGTGTGTGTGTGTGTGTGTGTGTGTGTATATATATTTATATATACATATGTATGTATATAAATAAATTTAATTATAATATATAAATATAATTGGCGGAATTTTCTCAATAAATGCCCATGTATAATAAGTATAAGTTTATGTATTAATTTATAACGTTATGCAAAAATTATTCTGTCACCATAATTAACATTGAGCATACATTTATGCTGTAACGTGTATTTACTATTATCATTATCATAATGATCAATGAATCTTAATATTATTTGTTACATATTATTATATTACTCCCAGTAATATTATTATTTATATACCAATTGGGCTACTGTAAAATGGAACCATGTAATAAATGATTCAATAAAAGCTTATATATGCCTAACATTTGTACTGTTAATGTAAAATTCAGTCCCTAATTGCAAATATGTATAGGTATATGTCCAATTTATGATATATGATTTCATTAGGAAAGATGCAAAGAGACTACATAACATAAGCCATTAAAGGAATAGCAAAAAATTACTAATAGTGTTTTCATTCAAGATACTACACTATTATTTATATTCGGTCAGATGATCTGTGGCTGTAGATTTTTGTATTGTAATTTTCGAATTGCATCATATATAAATATGTGTACATATAACGTATATATCGCGCATGTGCTAAGCTGGTAGACCTTGAGTCTGGGTGTTAGTGTTGGTTAGATCATGGGGGTGGGTTGCTTTGGAACACTGTGTCAGCGAGCTGTCAAATATTGGAAAAAATGTTGGTTCTTATGAAATTTTAACAGGCGTGAAAGTGTCAATGTCAGCGTAATAATTATTATATTTATGATGGCGTTCCTGGAGGTGATATTTCTTTTAATTTTAGTACCCAAAATATTTAATCCTTTGATAATGATTCTAACCTCACATTTGATTCTTTATTTAATCAGAATATGTTTTTAGTGGAGGCGGTTCAACTTCTTCGATTTGAAGAAGGAAGTGGACAGTGGCAAAATATCTGAAGCTCTTGGGGTAAACTTATTTTTTGTCTCTTGAAAAATGATGTCTGCAGTGACATGAGATAAATGGTAGAATGTTTAGGATGCGACGTTTCTATTTGTCTCTCTGTGATAACTTTGTTTCACAAGAACCTCTTTTAACCTGCACGTGATATATGGTTATAAATGAAACAGTTTATATACTTTCTGTTCTCCAGGAAGCTCAAGTCACAGCAGCAACCAGTGGAAATGGAGACCTTGTCTTTGGTGATAACACAGGTAACGTGCACTTGGTGAACAGAAAATATGTGATCACAACATTTCGTGCCTACGAAATAACGTTGACCTTAGCCCAACAAGTACAACATTCTACCTTCTTATTTACAATTGGTGTAAGTGTCATTTACAGTAATTAAATGCTTTTTAGTCAGGATAATCCATCATTGCTATACACGTACTTATCTCTTTCCCTCAAAATATGACCTAAGGAAATGTAAATTTTTTTGTTTAGGAAGATGAGCCTGGTTGTAATCCGACAATAAAAGTTTGGAATCTAGCCAAGCTGGACAAACACGGTAATCCAACTTGTGTTAGAATCAGCAGAGCCGTTCCTGGGTACCGTGCAGTTCCAGCTAGTGCATTGTGTGTTCATAGCGGGCTTACTTTGATGGCTGTTGGTTTCGGCGATGGATCCATTATGCTCTACAGGTCACATTAATTTTAGATTTTAATCTCTGGAACAACCTCTGGTTAATTTAAAATTATTGTTACACAGTCATAATATTCAATTTATAGAGGTGACCTGACACGGGAAAGGAAAAATAAAATACGAATACTGAAGGACAGTAATACACCTGTAACTGGACTTGCAATACGATCGACAGGCAAGCAAACTCATATGTTTGTTGCAACAACCACTAGTGTATTCCTGTATAATATCACTGTCAAGGATAAAGAGTATAAAACTAGTTTAGATAATATGGGGTGCTCAAGGAAGTGCAGCGTTTTGGCTGACTCAACCCAAGGCAGTCACTTCATGATCGGGCGCAATGATGTAAGATCTCTATAAAAATCTACATCATTTTGCTGTGTAGTCATGAGTATTAAAACAACAATCCTCTTTAGCTGTAGTAACTGCATGAGTAATTCGACATTACTAGATTACTGTTATAAATATATGTTTTGCTTTACTTCAGCTTTTATAGTTTCAAATTCATTAGCTTAAAAATTGCAAACCATTTGTTAAAATCCTGGCCATCTTTACGGACATGAAGGTGAAATTAAAAAGTAAAAATGATTTTGGATATCATACCTAGTAAGGATCTTGAATTACTTTTATTCAGGCTGTGTACTGTTACACACCAGATGGAAGAGGTCCATGTTATGCAGTGGATGGACAAAAAATCATGCTGGAATGGTTTCGAAGTTATCTAGTGATAATAGCCAAGGAGGCTGCCAATGTTCCCAGAACAACAACTATTTGTGCAAAACCTAAGTATGATCAACAATTTGTTGATACTTCGTAGATCCAAGCGTTTTCTTCGCCATGATGAAAAATAATTGCTTTTGCCAATATTTTCAGTACTATAGAACCTATACCTCCAGGTGCAGATAAGCACACGATCACGGTTCTTGATATTCAGAACAAAGTTATTGTATTTTCTGCACCAATGTTGTCAGTCCAAGCTGTCTTATCAGAGTGGGGTGGCTTCTTCATTTTGAGCGGCAATAGTAAGCTGTATCACTTAGATGAAAAGGATTTACAATCAAAGCTGACATTATTATTCAAAAAAAATCTTTACGATGTTTCAATACGGTAAAGTATTGTTTTTTTTTCAGCACTAATAATATTTTCAGTAATGATTCCTTCAATTTCAAAAAATCTTGCATAACGCCACGTACGTTACTTTATAGAATAGCAAAAAGTCAACAATATGATGCGGAGGGACTTGTAGATATATTCCGCCAGTATGGAGACCATCTGTATTCGAAAGGTGATCATAACGGGGCCATAGAACAATATATAAAAACGATTGGAAAGCTTGAACCGTCTTATGTGATACGAAAATTCTTGGATTCGCAACACATTGACAATTTAACGACGTACCTTCAAGCACTGCATAAACAAGGTCAAGCTACTGGGGACCACACTACTTTATTGTTAAACTGTTATACAAAATTGAACCATACTGAGAAATTAAAAGAATTTATCATGGTAAGTAAGAAATCAATGAATTTGTAATCTTGGTATATAAGTTATAATTCTCTCACAAATACCTTTTAAATTGATAACTTACATTGTTCAAAACATTTTAGACCAAGGACCGCGAAGTGGATTTCGATGTCGAAATAGCCATAAAAGTGTGTCGCCAGGCATCATCAGAAGATGCATTACTCTTGGCTACAAAACATGGCAAACACGAATGGTATTTGCGAATTCAAATAGAAGATAAAGCTGAATATAAAGGGGCTCTGGAATACATTGCAACTTTAGATTTCGAAGAGGTGAATGCTTAGCATTCTCATCAATTACCTATTATACACTGGTTCTTGCCATACTCAATTTTGCATTATAATTTCAGGCTGAGTCAAATATGAAAAAGTACGGAAGCGTATTAATTGAACATGTACCAAATGAGGCAACACAATTTTTAAAAAGATTGTGTACTAATTATAGACCTGCAAATAAACCTCTTGTTGACCAGGTATGAGTTTGATTTTACTGTTTGACAAGAGGTCGAATTATTTTTTATGAAGAATTGTTTGTTTAGGCCACGTTGGATGGATCTGTCGAACAGAGCATCGAAAAAGCTAATCCAGAAGAATTCATACATTTGTTCCTTGGCAATTCTGAACGTCTGGTTGAATTTTTAGAGCATCTAGTAAAATGTGAAAGCAAGTAGGTATAAAATTTTAATATAATCATGTCATATTGATTTTGAATATTTTCTCATAAATCGAATATATGCAATTACATATAGCACGTAATGTGAAAAGCATGATCTTTTGTTATATTGCAGATGGAGCACGTTAGTGTATAATACCTTAGTAGAACATTATCTACACGTGTGGTCAGCCTTAGGTAGTGAGGTAGCAAAACTCCAGTATGAACAAAAAGTTGTCAGATTGTTACAAAGTTCGGAAGCTAGTTATGATAAAGATCAGATATTAATACTCTGCCAACAGCACAACTTTCGACGAGGTATACTCTTTCTGTATGAAGAAAGAAAATTGTAAGTCACACAATTACTTCAATGGATTTGTTTTTTTCTTTTCTCTGAATACATTTTCCCACGGCGAAACCACCTGTATTATTTTTTACTTTCAATTTTCAAATGACAGGTACCAAGAGATTCTGCAGTACCATTTACGTGAAGGCGATAATGAACAAATTTTGGCAACCTGTAAACGATTTGGTCATCAAGATCCTAATTTGTGGGTTCAGGCTTTGTGGAGTGTAGCTAGGAACAAAAACGCATCATCGAAACTTTTAGCTGACATTCTAACATATATTGGTAAAGCATAATTACCAATTTTTAAGAATTCATATAGTATCCGTGAAGGCATGTTCTAAGATTTTAAATATATTTTTGTAGCAAAAGAAAAACTTTTGTCACCATTGATGGTGGTGGATGCGTTATCAACATCAATGTCCTGTACACTGGGTGATGTACGAAATTATTTGAATAATGTACTGCGCACTGAAAATGAACAGACGCAGGCTGACACAGACCTAACGAAAAAATATCAAGCAGATACACAGAAATTAAGAGAGCAAATAGAATCTATCAAAAATAACACAATCATTTTTCAAGGGTCACGCTGCAGTGCGTGTCATGACCAGCTAGAACTTCCTTCGGTTCACTTTATGTGTCAACATTCCTACCACCAACAGTAAATCAACTTTATTTTTTCAGTTTTCGACTCATACATGATTTCAAATATTTCAAGAAAATTTTGATTAAGTCCTTGAAATATATGGGAAATTTGATGCACTCTAGAAATCAAATTTAGTGTCACTATATACTTGATAAATATTGGTGTCCAATATTGTTTGTGTTTATGTGTTTACTCTACTAAAGGAGTTTATCAAATATACTGCGTTTCCTTGTTTTTCAGCTGCTTTCAAAGCTTTTCTGAAAACGAAAATGAATGTCCAGCTTGCCTCCCGAACAATAAGAAGTTATTAGATATCATCAAAGCGCAAGAACAATCAAGAGACCTTCATGAAACATTTCATAGTCTATTGGATCGAGCTGAAGATCCATTCTCTCTTGTTGCTGATTATTTTGGTCGGGGCGTATTTAAAAAATTAACAGTCATCACTGACGCTGATAAACCACAGGCATTACCATCATCAAAGTTTCAAGAACCAAAGCCTAAGTTTCAGGAGCCTAAACCAAACTATTATGCATATGGTGCAGGAGCTGAAGCAAAGCTCAGACTGGGAGAAGGAAGAAATACAAATCTTGGTAAGTTCAGTCTACTTCGCTGCTTGCGATTCACTTTTAACATGGTAATTATGTTGAATCTAGTGTAAAAAGATATAAATTATTAGCGATCTATATAGCTTAATGACTGAGATGCCGTTACAGTTACGTTAGAACCAAGATATGTCGGCAGTGATACACCATCAAACGTTGTGATACCAATACCTGAAGGAAGATTAAGAGTTCTTGCTAAACCTGACTTCTACTCGTCATCTTTCGACACAAGTTTGTCAGGACCAACTAGTGGAACGTCAACGCCTCGATCTTCCCGAAAAGGTTCACCGATCCCAATTAGAGAAGCGCGGATTCTAAATATCTCATCCCCCAAAATGTCACCAGCTCAAAAAACCTTTATTCCACCGAAAACGCCCATTGTTCCATTGAATCCTTTTACAGGAGATGGTTATGACGAATCAAAAAATCCTTTCGCTGAAGATAATAATACAGTAGAAGACGATCCATTTCAAGAAGATGATGATTATGATAAAAATCTCAATCCATTTGCAAGCTAGAAACTAATTTTCGATGATCAACACAATGATTTCAGTTTGATAGAGATAAGATATGTCTGTAATTTTTTTAGTATCGCGACTCTTGACTGTCTCCTTTATAGCCAGTGGACATTGATGCTAGGAAGCTAGTTCAATGTTCAAATTTATGTATGATTACTAACTATGTTAGGTTAGAGCGATGTTACAACGTTATTGCATAATAACTACAGGATATTTTAAAAACTGTAATTTGTACCAAACTTTGCCGTTTTTTTTGTTCTATATCTTCTTCCCAGAAAAATCAGCATAATGATCTAAATTCAAACCCACACATAAACAAGGCTTTCTGTAGGTTGGATTTGAACATACCAAAGCTTGAAGGCTATTTTAATTCTAATCATACTGTTGAACATGATTTCTCGATTAATACTTTGAAGGAAACATCTAGTTTTGGTATTTTAAATCGCGATTATATTGTTCTCCAGAAAATATTGTAAGACATACACAAGAATGCTAATATTAATACGCTTTGATACAACGTTATACAAATTATTTTTAAAAATCCTTATATTCAATCAGATATTGTATATACTGATTGAAAATGAGAAATCAGCATTTGTCGCTTATCCTTCGTTATTCTACCGTAACAGTAATAGCAATATCTAAAATTAATTCAATTCAATATACATATGTCGTAAATATTCTGTGATTTATATGTATGTCCAAAGTATATTAGCAGATCAGTGAAAATTAAATGCAAATCCTTGTTTAATAAAAATAAATCTATTGCCATATTTTGTTAATAGTGTTGGTCCATGTCATGCTTCCATCCAAATATTTTATCACTTATTGTGAATGCACTCCAATTACGTGAAATCTCTGGGCTGCTGGGTCTTATCTGAACAGCAATACAGTATTCCTCTGAATAGCTTGGTGTAAAAAAATCTGATAGTTTAGGAACTATATCTCTATGCCGAGGTTCTGGATCTTTGCTGCGAATTAGTCTCGATGGCAATTGATTCTCATTGACAGAAAGGTCGACAAGATTCTTGTAAATTGCCTCATCTATAGGAAAATCTAAAGCTGCCGAAACCTAAAGTAAAGAACAAATGAAAATAGAAACTTAAAAATGAGTTACAAAGACATTATTTCTTTAAACGATTTCATTTCTTAGCAAATACACACTGTAAACATGGCAAAAAGGAAAGTAGGTACCTTCTGGTTTACTAAGTTCCGGTAAACTAGTGGCAAGTGGTCAACATCAGTGACAAATTTTTCTGCCTGAGCTTTCTTTAGCTCCTCAATTGTACACATAATTGAATTATACTCTGGTCTGCCTAATTGTTCTCCAGACACAATATCTGTCCTAATATGTGGCACTTCATTCTCCATGTTAGGCTTGAATGGTTGTGGGTAGTACCTAACGACACCTGGACCAACACAAACATTTGTTGTTCGCCCAGTGACGTCACGCAGTATTGTTTTTTTAACTGGGCTACTCCTTGAGTGAGCTTTCCATATCTTAGTACCAGGTTTGGAAATTTTTAATCCACAGGAGGTACTCTTTTTCATGTTTATGGTACGACTTGAACAAGGCACAACCTTGCTAGGAGTTTTTTCTTTTTGACGAGTTACTTTTGATGCATTACTTTTGCAAGTTACATTCTTATTCGACTTTACATTTTCATCAGATATGGGACCAGATTTCTTTACCACCTTCTTTCCAGTACAAGGCACAGTTTTAGCAGTCACGAATTTAGACTCAGATCTAGATGTGCAGACCAATGGCTTTGCAATTGTTCCAGCCTTTATTTTCGATGTATTTTTCAGTTCTGTGCTGGAAACAGAGGGTTCAGGAATCAAGCAACTTGCTGATTTACTCTGATGAATATTTACTTTTCTACTTGATGTAATGTCTTTTAACATGCTTGTAGAAGGTAATGGCATATTCGTGGCACAGCCTTCTGTACTGATTGAAACTGTATTCGAATATCCTTTTTCAAGATTATTTGTGCAAGACATTGATTGTTGGCTCTTGGCCAAACCTTGAATATCAAATGAGTCTGGCTTGCTCAAGGTTGTTAATTTAGTATTGCACGAGCCAGCCGAGTATGATCTTTGAGTTTCGGTATCCGTTGATGACTGAGGGTTGCAGGTCGATTTAGATGAATGTTCTACACTCACATTTTCAATATTTCCCTTTGACAAGAATAAAATATTTCCATTCTTATATGTTACTTTGAAAGGGTCTTTCAAGCTGATGACGCTTTTCACTTGAGGTTTACCAGGCTGTGATTGTGGAATTGCTTGATCGGGATTTTCTGTACATATTTCAGAATTTGAAGACGAATTCACTGAAGTTTGACAAAATCGAACTTTCGGCTTTTCCATCAATTTTTGCCCATGAGACATATTTAATCGATAAAACTATTTCACACCTAATTATGTTATGCAAAAGATAAACTGATGATTTAAAATAAACGGTCTATTCTGACGCTCACAAAAAATGTATACAAGTTCATAACCTTGTTACAGAAGCTACATAAGCATCTGTCAAAAATCAGCTGATGCGACGCAGCCTTGCGGTAGAAATTCGCGACTTGGGGGAGCTACACGTGAATGCATCAATGAATCCTGCGGGCTTGAGGGGAATTCGTGAATTAAGTAGCTGAGTGGGTTTACGTATGCAAACATTAGAGTTAGCAATAGCATATCAGTATTTATGTCGGATAATGTTGCAAGTAAAGCCATGGATTGCTTTCAGGTAAGCAAATGCCGTTTATAACCACTATTTACCTGTCAAAATGCGTGTATATTATGTTAGAGGTTAGACTACGATTCAAGTTGTCATAGAATGCCTGTTCTTCTCATAGAATCCCGAGTTGAAGCCCCTAGAAGAATTAAAATTCAAGATAACCAACGATGGCATCACTCGGGAGGTAGCAGCTCTGGTAAGTTTTCTTTCATTTGCTTTGTGCCAGACAATATTTAATCTCTGATATGCGTCACTAACCGATGGGTCTTTACCATATTCTCTATTCCAATTCATTAGGGTTTATGAATTACAATTCGTTGCGCAATATTTTTTACACTCATTCTAATTCTTCTACAATTTTACAAGTTGAAACATTGTCACAATGTGGTTCTGTTTAATCTTCCATTTCTCATAAGTCCTTGTTAACTTTTACTTTTGCTAAAGTGAAGTGATTTCTATTTTTTTTTATAGTAACATATTGTGAACCTTGGAATTGAAGGGATTCATTTTGTGTGATTGATTTTTCATTAATTATTTACTCACTTGCTCATTCACCGCATGTTGGATGTAAAAATGTTATAGTGCATTAAGTCGAAAATTCAAAAATATCGTTACTCAATAATAATTGCAACTCATTGGAAATTATCTAAGTACGTACGATTTAATTAATTTTTGGGTTTATCCAAAATTTTTTTTATTATTACTGTATTCATAATATTTTACCTGCTATCACTATGTTTCAGGATCATTATTTTGAGACATAATAAACACTTAACCATATCTATTCTATTTTAAATTTTACAGAGCGAAAACTGGGTGGAAAAACGTTACTACCTTTATTATGTAATGCCAGAAATTTACACAGGCGATGGAATTGAAATTATGGGAGCAAAAGAAGAATGGCTAGAGCTTGTCAATCATATAATACAAGATTTGAAATGGCTCTTGTGTCTTCCCCACCATAAGTAAGTATTTCATGCACCCTACTGTATGTGCATAATATTTGATGTGTTTGATAAATGTGTTTGTAATGTCACACATGTTTGCGTAATTATTGTTAGATATTATCACAAAGCAATTTCATTTGCCCTTTAGGTTTTGGTCTCATATTATTTATGAGCCATTTATAACGAACATTTTAGTATCTGTTCTTCAAGAGAGTCCGCCGTTTTATGCTCTTGAAAACTTTCCCGATGTCCCTGAAATGAAGGATGCTGTAAATCTACTACAGCAGTTGGTATTATTAACATTTGTTCGGCTAGTAACAAACCGAGAAAACTCTGAGAACTACATGGATCCAGTTGTTCAGGGTAAATTGCTTTATGACAACTACATATTTACCATCGCTATAATATGGGATCTCTGTCAACTCTATGGAAGAGAAAACAGGAAGACTGTCGAACATGTTATACATACACTGTTCAAAATTCAACCACTCTACGAAGATGATTTGGAAAAATCTATTCCATTTCTGATCCAGGTATTAAACACAATGATGTATTCAACAGCAAAAACCAAATAATTTCTTTTACCACTAGAAATTTGATGGTATTTCTCAACTTTTTTGCATCTATAACATATACAGTGCATATACAAAAATAGTCACAATACACATTCACTAGTCAGTTGCATGTAAGCATCGCGTTTTTGAACAGGTTTTTCGAGGAATAGAGCAAAGGTTTGAAGACTGTCCTGTTCCCTTCTCTGGAGAAGTTGTCTCATTGTGCGAAAGGGGTGGTGCTAGTGGAGATATTACATTAAGTATCCTAGAAGACCATGTTATACACCTCTTAGATGTGTCGTCAAGTCTTGCTATTGTCCTAGAAATCTACCCAGCTGGCGCTAGAATTTTTCATAAAAGAGACTTTATGAACAGGTAGAAAATCATCAACAGTTTAAGTTTTCAATCATAATTCATTTTTTCGAAAATGTTTGTGCTACAGGGAAAACATGATCACTCATTAATTAATTTTTCAGGATAATCATGGTCTATGAAAATATTGTGCCAGAAATGTATAAAAGGCTTGAACAGTTAGCATATAGTGAAGAAACCATGGAAAAATACTTTGAAATTGAACATCGATTAGATGTTACAAGGGTGGAAATGCTAAAACTATATAGATCTATAATATTTATCTCAATAAATGATATACTGGAGAAAACGTAAGTGATCCAGCAATAATATTTAGGAATGCAATGCAATTAACACATATTTAATACTATGATAATTGGTTGTTGAAATCGTTGATATATTACAGGAATGAATTGACTGAAGTAGAGATAAAGGAGCATGTGGATAGATATCTTGGTGTTTTACTAGATGCATTAGCAGAGAAAGAATTCATAAACGATTACCACCAGATGTATCCAATTGACGTGGATCTAGACGTCTTGGCACATATTTGCCCTGAAGTGTATCCCTTTGATTACTAACAATTTGAAAAAATTAGTATTTTAATCGTGAAATAATTTTGTACTATACATTCCTTAACTATTTAGTTATGTACCATCAGTGATGCGATGAAGTGTGATTTTATCCTGCAGTCTTTGTATGCATCGCTAAGTGATACAAGTCAAATAACACGGATCGCTGATAAATCGAAATCAAAACCGAGTGTTCCTATGGAAAATAATTTTGTAAGTAGGAAAATGCTTACTAGTTTTCAGTTGTTAGTCATGGAACTTTCTGTACAGGAAAATGCCTTCAATAATATGCCTTCAACAAGTCAAAGTCAGCCTGAGGAAACATTAAATACTAGTAAAACCACTGTAGAGCTAGCCTCTCTTATTACCAAAGTGAAAGACATTCTACCTCACTTGGGCGAAGGTTATATTGAGGTAAATATTTTTTATTGAAAATGTACAGTCACTAAAACTGTAACATTGAGATGCGAATAATAATCACGTTATGCACTTGCAGAAATGTTTGAGGCACTATAATAATGATAGTGAATCTGTGGTAAACGCTGTCTTAGAGGACTCCCTACCATCTGATATCAAGGAATTGGATCCAACGCTACCGTACATCCCGCCTGATCCTATGGTATTTGATACTTCAATAAGATCTTTAAAGATTTTGTTGGTACTTAACATTTCCGTTAATTTTAAATTTGGTATGTCTTATCCTCAATACAGGAGGCATCAGTTGCAGTCGATCTGGCCACAGGTATGGAGAGACTAAACGTATTTGACAATGACGAATTTGATGTCATGACAAGGGACCACATTGATGCATCGAAAGTACACAAAGGCAAAAGGTGAGGCATTTTGATTGATTTATATAACATCTGGCCAAAGTATTTTTTAGCATCTGCTGTATAAGCCAGTTTCATTACTTTGTTGTTTTTTTGGGATATATAGAAATGAAATTGAAAACGTTTCATAGAAATGCAAATTCAATATATTTACAAATCGCAAGGTATCAATGCATAATATTAACATACATATCTACAAGAATAAATAGTACGTTTTCAGTACTACAGTTTATATACAATAAATATAATATTCAGCAATATTGGTCGAAGATTAAATATCTTCTAACAAATGAATTTGAATTTAAAGCTGAATGATGGCCTTGGCATCAGACACAAAGGTATATGTCAGAGCCATCAAAACCTACACTACATTTTTCAAGTCATTACATGATTATCGGATTTAAAATAAAAATTCTGAAATAGATATAGTTTGAATGTGAACATAATCTGGAAAAAAATATATAATAAACAAAACTCTAGGCATTATATGCTTTTCTAACATAAAATATAGTAATATAAATGGAATGAAAAATATAACATCTGTTTATAATTGGAAATACAACTAACAAAATATTTATATCTCATTCAAAAAGTATATATCAGGTATTCAAAGTAAATAATAATAGAATTCATTTCACGATTGATATGAAAGAAAATCAGGAAATATCAACACTTGTTTATATATATTTTTTACATGTACTTACAGAAAAGACAAGCACAAGAATCTAAATGAGCTGCTTAATGACAAATCTTATAAGGAAGAACTGCACAGTGTGTACTCAAAATATAGCTTGATCACAGACGATTATGAAGATGAGTACGACGACACATATGAAAGTCAAGACGTTGGCTTAAGTGCTCGTGATGAAGCAACTGAAATGGATGCCCGACCATTTACAGTTCCAAGGGTTAGTTTCGACATCAAGTAACAATGTAGAATTTTTTTTTCCATTTCCGAACCAAATTCAGCCATATGCAAACAAGTATTGATACAAATTGAATGATTGAAACAGACACAAAAATGATTCATGGTTGCTTTCTATGATTTGATATCAGACCTTGCTAATGATAATTATAATTGCAATTTAGTAGTGAGTTGAATCGGAAACAAAAAAATTATTTAGATATGTTGATATATTTGTTACAGGTGCTTCAAACACGAAGTAAATATGAAGGTCCTTCAGATGATGACGAAGATGAGCAGGATCAAAATGCAAAAACCAGCACAAATAGTGACAGAACTCAGTTTGTGCAAGATCCAGCTGTTTTACGTGCTAAAGCAGAAGAACGAAGGCTCTCTAAACGTGGAGACCATATCCGGAAACCTACTAGGGCACAAGAAAAGGATGTAGTTGGTGAGCCACTCATAATAAGAATATCTTTGAATCGATTATAAACTTGAGAATTTTCTCCAATCCAGTAAATAATATTAAATATTTCACACAATAGCATTCAAAAATTTCTAGTATCATAGTACGTTTGAGATGATGCTATGTTTGTACCAAAGCTAATTTTTGTGGTATAGAAATAGATCTTTAAAACTCATGTTTCTTCAATTTTCAGGCAAGCCAAAGGGCCAAGGTCAAGACAAAAAAGTAGTCATAAACAGGGAAAATAAAAATACGCACAAATCATCAAGAGCTAATCATAATCGTCGTACGGGTGCTCAGTGGAAAAGAAATCAAGGGATGGTTCCCTCTTAGGTTGATGGGTGAAAAGTTATTATCAACTCGCATGTATGTTCTAGACATAACTTTTGTTATATATATGTGATCTCGACAATTGGTTACTTTCGAAAAAAAATTACTGTCAATAATCTACTTGATCAAGAATCTACCGAGTACGATACATCATAGCTGTGTACAAGACCAATGATTTATTTGGCAGAGTTTTTAAGCAACACACCAGAATTGATGAAATACTTCATACTGGCCTGTTGGATAAAGTTATTACAAAATAGAAAATGCAAAAGTTAACTTTCGATTTTCTCAAAATAATCAAGATGATATTATTATTTGATGAATTGTACAAATAATAATACTGACAGTGCAAAGTAGCAGCTATTCATTGAAATGGATAATAATGGTAGTATAGATACACCTGTTGCTGTTATATAAGAATAGTTTGTCAAAATAAAATAATGGTTTTGAGGCAGGTGGCGATCAATCATTACAGGGAGACATAATTTCGGCACACGTCAATGGATTCGTCTATCCTATTTAGAGGTGGGAATGAAAAGTATAAATTCAACAATATGCAGACATGTTTTGTATCTATTAACAAAAGTATTGACGACTGGAACGTAGATGCTCACAAGAAAGCACATGTATATGTATCGTACATCATATATCTCGTGATATGCACTTAAAGTTGACTAATGAATCTTGCAAAAAAATAAAATTCCTTGCACACATGAGCTCAGTTATTTCAATTAAAAGTTATCTGAATACACGGGTGTTGAATATGTTTCGATCATTTCGATTTGAGATCGTAATATATAATGCCTGTTTACAGACCACATAATCATCAACTCCATCAACAGTACCATCGGATTTCAGGATCTTGAACACAGGGCTTTCAGTGCAATGAGATACTTTCGGTATTTTTTTTTAGAAGTGTGCAAATAAATATTCTATTATTACGTTACATCATTATGTAACTGACCAGAAAATTATTTATTTGAATATAGTCTATATGAAGCTTTAAGACAAGAAACTAAGAATTTTTTTCACGGATACACCTGTACTTTGAGAAATTGTAATACATGACTGTAATCGGTTGTCAAGCATTTTAAACAATTCTCAGTAAAAAAGTGATTATATACTTACGCAATCAGTTATCTTTGACAATAGTAAGAGCTCGTATTTCATTCATGTACCCAGTGATCAAGTGTTGATAATCTGTCTCTGACATCATAGCGCTCCCAGGAGAATCGGATGAATTTTGAACAGGCATCAGATGTGTAAACAATCTTGTCGTGTTGCCATAATAGTCTAATTGAATCATTATCAGGGCATGAATGCTTGGCTTAATATATTCCAATCTCTTATCTAAAAATGCGGGCAATTCAACCAGTAACTGAGCATGAACAGTTCTCAATTCTTTTCCAGCCACCTCTTCTGCCCGACGTTCCCTTTCTAATTTAGCAATATGGCTAGCTGCTCTATCCTTTTTTTCCTGTAGTTTTCTGACTCGATTATGCAAGTACTTCCAGTTATTGACAAGTTCCTCACGTTTGGTAATAGCTGCAGCAATCAGAGCAAATTCGTCTCGCAGTTTTTTTAGCGGCTCTATAAAAGTTTTTTGGCAAAGGTGAATCATTTCTTGGACCGTTTTGCCTACCTGAAAAATTAATAGTGATAAAAGTTAGTATCATTAATATCTTCCGGTTAAAGTGAATATTTCACTCGTTTTTCATTAGGTATAAGAACTTGATGATTTAATCACATACTTGAGTAGTAACGGAATGATAGTCTTCAACTATTCTCCGGAACTCATCACTGAGGTGAGCTAATCCACTTGTACTCAGGTTCATGCTTAGTCGCTGATCAGCTCGGTCTAGATTAGCAACCGCCTCTAAATACTTTTTCATTTCCTTGGTCAGCTTCCTAATAGTATCCTCGGCACTGTGCAAGTCAGTGAGAAAGTAATTTAAGGTGAAGGTTTTTTATTTTTCATTGATCAAAAGAAAAGGAAGCTGGTCAATACTTTATGATAAATATCCTGTATGTGCATGAATAATTAATGGGCTATCAGTCGATAGAAAATAAAGTTATTTACTGTATGAGCTTCTGGACAGTGACATCCAAATCCCTATCTTCTGCATGCGAGAGCAAGGGCGGCGCTGGGGATGGCCTTTGCGTCAAGTGGTTCCTCTTCAACGGATTCCTGTTACAAAAGGTGACATATAAGAGCTTAAATACTGAGGTCAAAAGTGAAAATGAATAATTGTAATGTTTGGTTACTTACCACGTCATGTTACATCCACAGCAAATTCAGTTATCATAATCAACAGCCGAATATCCCCCCTCTATCCCAACTGATAACTATACTGGCACAACCCACATGTCGCTATGTAGTTCACTACAAATATACTGACGGCTGAGAATTCCATCACGCCTTTACGTAGAATGTCGTTCTTTGAAAAATAGAATCGCATTGAATAAATTTAGATTGATTAACACATATGTACGCACATATTTACATGTATACACCTATCTAATCGATGTTTACTTTTTACTGCTCTTCACGAACGTCTGTACCACGGACTTAGTCTGTACGCATGTTTGCGCTTACAATAAATGTAAAAATTGCAAATATGTATCAACGAAGTTCAGCATAACACATATTTTTATGTTTTATTTATTGCTTTTATCTGCAAACAAACTACATGTGACATATGTGAGAACTAGTTACTAAATAATTATTAACTACGTGTACTACATTACCGATAAACACAGGTCTGACTTAGCGGAAGAATTTAAAGATAGTTACTTCTGGGTAAATTTTCGTGACCAATAGTCAGTGGGTAATACACAGGTCTGTATCCGTATTCTGCAACTCACTATCGAGAACTATCAATAACGTTAAGTAGTTATCCCCGTCCCGTTGTGCCGTAATGCGTTGACTGTAAATGCATAAAGTCGACCCTTATGCTTTATTTAGAAGAATACCCGAGGCTGAATGTCTTTGGCAACAATCTTCAGTTAACGGTTTTAGTACCATTTAAGTACTAGCATTTGCGCCATCTGTAACAGCACATGCAGCAGAAAATCGAGAGATACGCGCAAATCGGAACAAGCGTTTCTTCGACACGGTTCGGGTACCGGTACATTTGTAAAAGGGACGAGCTTTTGTTATCTTGACAATCATTTTTTAAATTCAATTTTGATCAACTGTCGAAGTTGACAATAGTCATTATAATAATCGATGAATCAGCTGATTGTATACAGTAAATGAAATCCAGTTCAAGGTGTTATGTATAAGTTTTTTCAACGTTTAGCAAACAAACATCGCGAGTGTGAATCGGTGCGCATTTTTTTCGTCTATGTTTGAATCAATTGACCAATGTCATGCATGATCAGTACATAAAACTGATCTCTAGAGTAAATGTATTTTTCGTTTAAAGCTCTCTCCGTGCTGTCACAAATGCCCTGAGTGCGGTAATCGTAGCTTGTTCATGCATGGAGACTAAAAATGTGTTTCCAACAATTTCGTTCTTTCTCGGTGATCATATTTTCATTTGAAGTGATTGGGTGTAGTTGAAACGTGCGAAATTTACACGTAGTGAAAATTAGTGAAAAACGAAGAAACCTGAAGCGGTTATAATTCCAATGGAATGAAGTTATTTGAAAATTATGACAGATGTTGAGCTTGTCGTCGTAGTGCTTCAATGCTGGAGAATTTGCAGTAAGTTTCGTTTATAGATATTTATGTTATACCCGTTACATGTACCCGTCTTCTCTCAGCTTCGAATAATTTGGAATTTAGTGCAGCTCGCATAAAGTGTCAATTTTTGCGTCCTTGTGAGATGAATGCAATATGCAATATAATCGCAATATGCCTAATGCCTATGATCAAAGGATAAAATGGCAAAAGTGATAAACGCTTTAAGCGGCTTCCTGATTGGTCCAAACGTTATTTCTGACTTTTTCAAACTAGGGTGAAGAAGTGACAGAATAACCTCCTGCAGGCTTCTTACTTTCAATTTATTTGTGTTTTATGCGCGTGGAGTTGATACTGTGTGGCTCTAGGGGCAGCCCAATTTTTTATTCTGTGTTTGATGGCACTGCTTCATATCGTACGCACTTTGGCATCCTGATACTTACAATTCATGCAGGCATATGTTTTCATTCAATAACAGGTATTTGGGGGATCGACTAAGGGATAAATCAAGTATTCTTGGGTACTAGTTACGTACCAAATTGAATATTTGCAGACTGGTTTTTTATTTAGAAAAGAAGAAACTTATTCGTATGCACAGCTGTCATACTGGCTCACTTTTTTGATTTTCACAAAAATTTTTACGGATTTCGAAAAAGGCTATAAATAAATGGTTTATGTACTAATTTGATGTATTTTTCCGATAAAAATGATTGCAGCCTTTTCCAAATCGATCAGATCAACCCTTGTTAAAATTACGTATAAATTCGGATAGCACACTGTAAAAAACATGCGATGTGGACTTCTATAGAATATTTCTTGGGTTCAATCTAGCACTATTTGATGTCGATGTAATACTATAATCTGTCGTCAATCTGACACCACCTGACGTTCACGTTCAGAATGGACTACTAAATTTGTCCTATAGTAGTCTACACCGGCCACTTTTGGTCACTTCTAACACCGCTAATTTTTTACAGCGCAATAACAGGAAACCATATTAAAAAGATTTATAACGAGCGTACACAATTTGAATAAAAATTTTTACGTTTCAACAAGGTTTTCTACATTTTCTGTCCGAGTCTATATGAAATTTTATACAGAGAACGCATTCAAAAGATTAAGCCCCAAAACTTGAAGAATCGTCATTCTTTTGCGGGTAAGGGGTGTTAAAACGCTTAAGAAAAGAGAGATAAAGAACTGGGGTGCGAAATATAAGTGTGATACCTATAAAAAATGATGTGCAGAAACACTTAATTTATAATGCAACTCATTTGCACGCTAATTGATTTTTTGAATTATCTTAATTTAATCGACTTCTAAGAACGCTTTGATATTGTGTTATTCAGTATCTTCCACGGAAAGGTAAATCTTTTTTAATTCTCCGCGGTCACCTTGGGGCGATACGACCCCGGAAATTAATGTATTTCTCATGGGACGAAAAATAACAGTGACCTCGAAGGATTAATAAGTCTGAGGCAGAAATATAAAAGTTTATAGGTGATTCCAAAGTAGATTTACGATGGATGTCGAGGCTGAGATATTTGTTACGGTGTAACATGAGTGAGTCAGATATGACTTTGTAACTGTTCATCTCTGACTTTAAGCTTTTGAGGTTGTTCAATTGTGCCTTGAGGTAAATATTTATGGAAAGGTATCCCTTTCTGTGAAAATGAAATTTTTATCAGTTTTATCAGTATTTAAGCCAGTACCGAATTCACGCGTTTTGTGGCCCTAAGTTATAATCTATAGAAAGGCGTGTGATTGAAAATGAGATGTAAGTTAACCATGCCGGTATTGCAAAAGACATATTGACCGATGCATGATGCATGTTGATTTAAAACTTCCTGATTTGAAGTTACTCGATGTCTAATGCCTAGGTCTAATAAAATGTCGCTATTTCACGCCGCTCTTTATGTTTGCAATGGGACAGCGATGTTTATGTAAACAAATTATAATTTTCATTGAGTTTTAATGATTACAACTGAAACTGTCATCCCATTGAATTACCGTCGACATTTCTCATACTATCAAACGATCGTAATTTTACCAAAAGCCATATTTGCGACAGTGACAGATTTTCAAAGAAGCTAGGTAAATGTCGACAAATGATTTTATTCAAGCTTTGAGAAAGCTAGATTTTCCTTTCTGCGCACGAGAAGCCTTGTGCAGAATTGGTAAGTACATTCAACATTTTAACAACTCTCGGTGTTTGATAGGTTAGAATTGAGCACTAAGTTTCACATGTTCCAAGTTTTATCCAATTATACTTCTCACAGCTTGGAAATCGCTCTGCGAAAATTGTCGCATAATCAACTTATTTAACTATGATTAAGATGCACGAGACCTCAGTTACATCATATTTTTACATTCACCATTGATTTATTGCAAAGTTTTTCTTCAGAGATGTTGTGCGCTAGACCTGGGAAGCAGATGGATCTGCAAATGGACCTGATATCGGAATTTGTATTTGGAGAAATTGAAAGGCGTAAGAAACGCATGACACCATCAGCTATACAGGAGTTACAACTGGTCGAAGTTCTAAGTGATTTCTTTCAAAGTCCTGGTGGCAGTCCCGCAGTTCGCAATGCTGTTTTTTTATCGTTATTCCCTGCTGAAAGTTCCAGACACACAATCTTAGGGAATTTAGTATCGCTAGCCATTACCACGCATAATAAACCAGTGTTGAATGCAACTGGAATATGGATGCAGCAGCTGGGCTCGACCTCAGTTCAGAGCGTTGGTTTGGCTCGTCATATCTTACAGGACTATTTTGTACTAACCCCCAATACTGTCGACAAACTCAAGCAGTTGCCACTCTTAGCGCCTCATTTTACGGCAAATCTTCTCACTGCAATAGGTGAAGTTTACAAAGACAGAAACCCACCTACAGAATTGTTGAAACTCATTGGTGATTGGATAGATGAAAATCCCAGTCTATTATTGACATCTTTAATGGATAATCCTGCTCTACCAACTGGAGGCATTCCGATGACTCCAATTACTCCTATAGCTGGCCTTTTTAGGTGAATCTTATTTTTTGATTTGGAGTTGCTACATCATTTTCCCAAAGATCTAGAATTGTCTTTCTTAATTTTTTCCATTTCAAACTTCAGGTGGTGTGTACTTAGTCCATTACGACATGATCCTGCAACTACGACTACAGAAGATGGACAGCAAAAATTTTACTCAAAGATACAACAGCTTCTTATGGATTCTGTGCTACGACTGAAAAATAGCGGCAGCAATAGGCATGCTATTTCGGCACAACATCTAGCTGCTACTGCTCGTGTATTAACAAACATTCCACACATACAGTTGCAATCCGCATCCCGTGACCTTGCACTGGAGCGGCTTGCGCAAGCTGTTAGTGCGGCAATGTCTGCAAATTGTATATATGGAAACAAACGTAAGTAATTTATCATTGTAAATTACAGTTAGATGATTCCAGAAGCCGTAAGTGCAGATTTTTTCTCTTGTAGCAGTAAAAGACACAATTGAAAGTTCTAGCATTTATGATTTCAGAGGAGTTACTTGCTCTGCTGCAACCGTTGTCGTACCAACATTTTCTTATAGAGTGGACGTTAAAAACGAACACATCAAAGATGGCATGACTTCAAGAAATGCAAATGTAATTTGAATATTGTACAGTTTATAATTGTAAGACGTATGTATATATTACGTATTTTATAACAAAAATTTTTAGTCGTTTTACTCAATCACTTTTTAAACTTTATATGTCATCACATCTTATAAAAACTCTTCCCTAGAACAGAAAGCGGGCAGATAAATAAAATGCATCTTACCCGGGAAGTGCTGAGACTGACCGCATAAAATGCTGAGTTTGAACTCATGTATATGCTTTGCGGAAGAATTTATGTGAAGATTATGTGAAGCTAGCATTGAATTCATTATCAAATCATTTTGGAACTTGAGTATAGAATAGGCAAGACACCACATTAATTTGTAGCATAAATTTATTCACAATTTGTATAGCACTCAGTGCCGAAAATTCACTTAAAACGGTTTAAAAGTTCTCTTAATTTTGAGCTGTTGCAACTTCTCTTTATCTTGCTCGAATTTTTTACGCAGCTCTGCTAAATCTGTAATAATAACAAAATGATACAATTTATTTATGTTTAACAGAACTTAATCAACATACCAACACCAAATATGCACTTTGTCAAGTGAATGCAACTTACTTTGTTTTTTCGATTCACGAATTTGGAAGGTGTAGAAGTTAAGTAACTGCTTCTTTTCATTGCTTTTCGCCTGTTTTTGTCGAACCTTTCCGATGGCTGATTCTTTTCGTAACAATGCGCGTTGACCTCGCTTTTTTGTACCAGTGACAACAGTCCACCCATCTGGATTCCCTCTATTCTCTGCTTTTGCGCTCGCTTCCATTAATCTATTAGCTACACGCTGGTCGTAGCCATGCATATATTCCTCGATTTCTTTTTGAGTCTTTTCCTCATCACATACAGAGTTGTTATACTGCTTGCACCATTCTGTATGATGGGAAATCAAGGTTAATGAGATTCATTGTGTACTATGGACATTCTAGTCAATGAAAATATAATTACAGGATTGGCAATATAGTTCATGCTCATAAGAAATATTCCACTTACTTATAATACCGGTAGTAGAATCTTCTGTAGATTTCAACAATAAGACATAATTTTCAGGCAATAATAAAGCTTTGTCTAAGCCAGATTCTTTTTCAAAGACAATATAGCAGACTTTGAATCCGTTTTGAGATTCTTCATGCCTTGGTGCAAATGTCACAGATTTGACAGGGCCGCATCTCTCTGCAAATGCATTCGTAATACTATCAGCGCTGATGTAGGGTGAGATGTTTAGTACAAACAGCGTGCGTCCCTTTGGGTATTGAGGCTCCTGTTTCCTCAAGGAGTGCTCTTTTATGAATATCTGATGCCGCTCTGAGTTTGGCTCTCCGTATCGAATCCACAACACTGGAGTATTAAAAATATTTTAAATTTAAATAACAGGAATTATTATGCGACTGTTATATATGCATTTTGCGTTTGCAATACCTTTATATCCGTTAGTCATTTGCTTGTTCACTGTCATTGTAGTCCGGATTTGCAAAGAAATGTCGAAAAAAAAACAAACTTGACACGCGTTTGTACGAATCACAAATTTGTTAAGATTTATAACCTAAGCACGGTAAGCACGTTGACCGCATGTAAGGTATCCAACGCCTTAGGGTACGCTTCCAATTGTTACATTGTAACGGCATTCGCGTTTGCGACAAAAATAGCATCCCGCGATTGGCTGCGTTGGATATGCCCTCACCAAGCCAGAAATCTAGAGCCAATCGTAGGACGCTATTCTCGTCGCAAATGCGACGGTTGAATCACGTTCGTCGTTCACTGATGGGATTTACTTTGACTTCTCTAGACACATTGTCCTAATGTTTGTCTCTAACTTTTGCTTTATTGCATCAATTTCTGCTATTTTTAGAATTTTGGCATTTACTCTCTGAAGGCAAAAATTACTACAAGGAAGAATTAATCTGCCTTTTTTAATTGCTTTGTTCAGTTTTATTGCAAACTAGAACATCAGATGCTACGCATATTTCACTATATACACAATTAACAAGAACAACGTACATGTATTAACATTATTACATGTATATGTATAGTGTACAGTGTAGTGGCTGTAATTAAGCTTTCATCTCATCCATGATACTAATTACGTAAAAAACGTCTTCTATAAATAGCATACTACAATTGAAACTCACCAAATTTGAATTATACCAGAGGACTCAGGTGTCTGTAGTGTTTCGATTCCATAATTGTTTGCATCAATTTTCACGACTAAATTCCTTTACAGATTCCTCTAAAAATGCCTCGATGATTCCTGATGGCTTGTTATTTTATCATTTTTATTCATAATCATTGCGTCGCAATAAAATTCTGTTGTTTCTTCAGAAACGAAATTGAGAATTCTTAATGAAATGAGCACAGAACATTCGGGAAAGTAATGCCAAATGCAGTTAGGATAACATATCTAACGAGGTAAAAATACACGAAGGTTGAAACCTTTGTAGATGAATTGTAGACAAGTGAAATAACAAAAATCCAGAGTAATCAGCTCAACTTGTTTGAAGTAAAATACGTGGAACATGTGATCAATACTATCATGGTACTTGAATATTTAATATCATATTAATAATTTCACAACTAGACACATAAAAGACACAAAATTTTCTAAATGCAAGTTCCATGATTTATAACGGGAACCATGGTTTGATTATTTACCTTATCAGCCTATATTGCTCTGTTTGAATGAGTACACACTAAGGGAGCACTAACAAGGAGCTTAATCCATAGCCAAATGAATATAACTTACTAAAAATGCTAAGATTTCAAATAAAAATTTTTCCTGTACCTCGTCACATTTCTCAATACGTACTTGCAGTCATGAAATTCCGATGAATTGTACCAATGACGAAAGAGTAAAAATTCTGAATTTCTGTTATTAATTAACTTGAAGTTTTGTCTCAAGGCTATTTCAATATTGTTTTAATGTTAGTAACATTATGCACCTAGTTCACAAGACTGTAAATTGCAATGTGTAATTTGCTCAGTCACAAGAACCATCCAACCATCCATCTCGCCATCTTTGATTAACTAAATTACAATCGAAGGAAGGCTTTGCTAATTTTTCATTGACTTGATTGTGTATATTGCAAAGCCATTGGCTCAGTTGATGCTGGGACTCAGTTTGTGGTGGTGACTTTTTTAGTTGCACCTGCAAATCCTCTGCGCATGTATTACATGGATAAAACTTGGAAAATATAGTGAAGAAGTTCTTCATGTCCGTCTTTTGCTCGCTTGTTGGTTTATCAGGATAGTAGGCAGCCATCGTATGCAGAAAAGCCCACGTTTTAGAACCTAGCTCATCTTTATCAAGAGGACAATCATTGCGCCTATTTGTTGCTCCTGTAGACTCTACCTGCTGCGCAGAGCCCTGAGCCTCTTTCACCTTTTGTTCTGTTTTCTATGCAATTAAGGAAGAACCGAGAATAACAATTAGATCTTGAATCAGCGGAAATTTTGTCTTTACCATAATAGCTTGTTAATTGTGAATATTAACTTAACGAAAAATCTGTGCAGCAGAATGAACATTTGTGAATATACTTTCTTTCATGTGGGTTGACTTAATCCTTAATTTACACATCTAGTCTACTAAGTAAAACGTTTAATTGTTTGTTATGTCCATTCACACTACAGAGTGAACCTATATGGAGCACTCTAAATATATATAATATGGGTGTGTTATGAATGTTGAGAAGATATTAGAGTGTTTGAATAAGTTTGCAAGGCACGTCAAGTTTATGGAAATAAAATTTTTCTCCAAGTCATTCTCTGAAGAGTGACATACACTCACAGCGTCGTTCGTATCTTCAGTTTGCTGTGGTTTTGGATTATAGTAAAATAGTTATTTAAACTGTAACGTAGGTATAATAGAGACCGAATTTAATCTAACCTTTGTTACGCAATTTGAGCGTGACTTGAATAATCGTTCGGACACTCCAATTTTTAGTGTAAAATTCGAGACAATTAAACATTTGGCCTGGCTGGAGTATCCAGAGTATTCAGTTAAGGTTCACTTTCTAGTGCGAATAGATACTTCGTTGATGGTTGATTGTTTGAAATAATAAGAAAAAAATGTCCACTTTTGCAGTAATAAGAATTATGCATTGAATTGAAATATTAACTACTAAACCGCCTGTTCCAAGCGACATGATGGAACATTCAAGATTGCCGTATGTGGATTAAGTAGACTAGAAAAAAAACTATCTTACTTGTTCTGAATCGAATGTTTCCTTCTGTAATTTTGCCCATGTTTTAAAATCTGTACAAGTTCTACAGGGCTTGTCGAAAACCATATCTCTTTAGGTGACATTAAAACTGATAATGCTTATTTCATGTTTGTTACGTGATTCAATACATAACCTCTCAAATATTTACGCGAATTTTGTGGCAAGATTGGAGCATCGAGTATGTAGTACAGGAGACGCGGTCACGCCGTGAAAAATGTGTGCAACAAAGTGTAGCGGAACGATTGAAATTACTTTCTCTTCTTCACACTACTTTTGGCTCTTGACGATTGTGTATCAGTGATCGAATCCCATGTGGTCTGATTGTTGAGGGTACGATCGTGTTTGAGGTGTGAATTTTGGTTAATTATTTGCCATGTCGAATAAAGGGACGAAAAAAAAAGTCAAGATATACCATAAGAAAAAATATGAACCTGAAGAGAAGATCATTGAAAAACTTCAAGCTGCCTATAAAACGGTCAGTTTCAAGCATACTACAGTATTGTTGTTTATATCCTAACCTATTGTAGCATGATGTTAAAGAGTAGCATGCCGAGTGCAATGGCACCTGTCAGCGTCAGAAGGCGCTGAAGATTGCTAGTAGAGTTATAAAATTGTAATTGTCTCCCCATTTAGGTCGATATTTCTAAAGTCAAGACTTTTTCCGACCTCCCACTGTCGCAGCGAACTCTAAGAGGTTTGAAAGTAAACGAGTTCCTCGAGCCGACGGAAATTCAACGACAAAGCATCGCTTTAGCATTGCGTGGCCTTGATATTTTGGGAGCAGCAAAAACAGGCAGCGGAAAAACTTTAGCCTTTTTAATACCGGTAAATATATATACATGACAATTTTGGATGGTCATGAATTAACTGCGAACATTGGTAGGAGATCTGAATCACTGCCTAGTTCTATTTATATTTCACCGTTATAATATAATTGAATACAGATGACTTTATCGGACAATGAATTTTGTTGCCAATAGATTTTAGAGATTTTGTACTGTAAACAATGGACACGATTGGATGCTGTTGGAGCCCTGGTTATCACGCCAACCAGGGAGTTGGCTTATCAAATATACGAAACCTTAAGAAAAGTTGGCTGTTACCATGATTTTTCGGCTGGTCTTATTATCGGCGGTAAAGATCTGCATTTTGAAAAAAAACGGATGCATCAGTGCAACATTGTCATCTGTACGCCTGGTAGATTGTTGCAACATATGGATGAGAATCCATTATTTGACTGTGTGAATATGCAGGTACATTCAAAGGATCAATGTAGAGTTTACTCAGATGTATAATCAAATTTTGTGTATATATTTATATATATATATATATATATATATATATTGTATTTTGTATATACTTGGTGGCGGAATTCAATAATGAGGCATTTCCACTTATTTTGTTTTTGTCTTTCTTATTCTGAATAAGAGTTTGAATCGTGAACCATAAGAAAAATATCAAAATATAATGGCATGTATTTGAATTTAAAGAGTACTATTGTTTTGGAATTTGAAACCGTTTGGGCTTGGAAAAAGACATCTTGGATTATTCAAAATGTGTTTTCCCTATGTATTTTTCAGTTACCTCATTATTACCTTTGCTGCTTATCTGAGAAATTAGATAATTAAAAATTGAACAACTGTGTTAGGTTTACAATCTGGAATTGCCCTACCCAATTATTTTTGAACCCTGTTTGTTTTAGGTATTAGTTCTTGATGAAGCTGATCGATGTTTAGATATGGGATTCGAGCAAACGATGAATAGCATTATTGAGAATTTGCCATCTCAACGGCAAACACTTTTATTTTCAGCAACGCAAACTAAGTATGTATATCATATTGCAACTAAACAGATATTACATTGCTACCTACCAAAAGTTTTTTTAGATTACATACCCTAACCATCCAAAACTCACAATAGGTCAGTCAAGGATTTGGCCAGATTGAGTTTACATGATCCAATGTATGTATCTGTTCATGAACATGCCACACATAAGACACCAGAGCGTTTACAACAGAGTTATGTTGTCTGTAATTTGGAGGATAAAATGTCAATGTTGTGGTCTTTTGTTAGGAATCATTTGCGGCAAAAAATACTTGTATTTTTCTCCAGCTGCAAACAGGTATTTGTTTCTAAGTGATAGATTCATCACTTACGGTTATTGAGTACAAGTACAACATTTGAATGGTTTCTAGGTCAAATACGTGAATGATATGTTTTGCCGTTTAAAACCAGGAGTAAGTTTGCTTGCATTGTATGGTACACTTCACCAGTTGAAACGAATGGCTATTTATGAAGCATTTTGCAAAAAACAGCATGCTGTACTTTTTGCTACTGATATTGCCGCCAGAGGATTAGGTAATTTGTTTGATCAATTATCAATTAATTAGATAAATTGTGATAATGTATCTGGGAAGTCAAGAGTCATATTTACTCACTTCTTCAAGTATATAGAAAGTACCATTCGTTGTATACATGATTATCACTTTTTTTTTAATCAGTCACAAGAATTTCATAATGAAAATTATTACGAACTTAGATTTCCCGGCGGTGAATTGGGTAGTGCAAATGGATTGTCCAGAAGATGTCAATGCTTATATACATCGAGCAGGTAGAACTGCCAGATTCCAAAGAGGTGGAGAATCCTTACTTGTTTTACTGCCAAGTGAGATCAATATGATTGAGCAACTGCAGGAACATAAAGTTCCTATTAATGTTATCAAGTAAGTGAATTTACACTTACACAATTTCTGAAACGAAGTGGCTTCTCAACATTGTAATATGTACTCATGTTCTTTTCTATAAATGGCAATCATTATTTAGATTATTACTTGTATTTATTGTTAAGAACATTGGCAGACAAGAAATTGGTAAAGGTATAATATGTGAATATATTTCTCAGAATCAATCCGAATAAACTGCAGTCCCCTCATAGAAAGATGGAAGCATTACTTGCTAGAGATGTGGCGCTGAAAGAGACGGCTCAGAGAGCCTTTGTTGCTTATGTAAAATCCGTCTTTCTTATGAAAGACAAGAGTATATTCGACGTGCATCAGCTAAATACGGATGCCTATGCCAAGTAAGTTTTGTATGATATGATGGGGTCCTACCCATTATCTTGCCCAAAGTTTTCTGTGAATATAAATGTGATCAATCTGTGCGATCCCAGTGACATTCCAAGAATTATTCATTCATTACATGACGCATACACTTGACAGATCATTGGGATTGGCAATACCACCCAGGATACGATTTCTTCAAAAAATCAATAAAGCGAAGGAAAATCTACGTGCGAAAAAACTCAGTAAATTAAACGATTCTACAAATTCCGAAATATCACAAAAACTAAGTAATTATAACATCGAATCAGATAGTGATTCCGATAAAGGATCTGGAAATAGCACGAGTGGCAATGAGCCACGTGAGAATAGTGACAATGAATATCATGCTGTTGATTCGCGGGATCGAAGAGACACATTTTTTGGCAATGGTGAGTTTAAGAAAAAAAAATTTATAGGTATAAGCTGTTCGAAATTTTCAGAATACATCTGAGTATTTGTGGAAAGTATTTTTAGATTTTGCATTTAGAGGGGTACAGATGAGTCAGTTTTTGAAGATATTTTGTTGTATGAATAATGGAATATATGATTCTATATGAAAAAACCTTCCTCCATATGTACGGTTCTATTTTGTGTGCCATTTATAGAGGATAGTGACAGTGACGAAAATATTCTAACTGTAAAACGGCGAGACATAGACATCCAAGACGGCAACGATTCTCTGAACGATCATACGGAAGATAAATATACTGAAAACATAGACAATACAAATACAGCAAAGAAGAAAGCTGTCACAAAAGCTGCATTAGCTAAAAAAATTCTGAAGAAGAAAATAGTTGCGAATAAAAAAACTACTTTTGATGATGAGGGCCAGGTATTTGTATTTCATATATGTATATTATTTACATTATACATTTTTACATTCAATTTTTATTCTGAGATTATGAAATGACACATGTGTTAAACACATTTTTGATTTTTATAATACCTTAATTTAAATTTAATATCTTGCCAGAGGCGTAATTTGAAGATTGTGGCAATAAATTTGCTGGTAACGATAATGAATACATATTTATAGGTGATTGTAAACCCTACAAAATCTAAAATGTCTGAGAGAGCACGTGAATACGAAAATGAAGAGAGCTCTGGGATTGATATTGAAAAAGCAAAGGCGATACTACGTGAGGAGGATCGTTTTGATAAAGAACGATTCAAAGAAAGAATAAGAGCAAAACATCGGGAAGAGAAACAGAAACTGAAAGCTAGCAGAAAGAAGGTTCATGAGGAGGTAGAACAAGAAGGAGAGGATGCAGAGGATGAAGGAGATAGTGATGGTAGTAGCGATGAGAACGAGCCAGACCTGTCCTGGTTGCCAGATCCAGATAAAATTTATGGCAAACGCGAGGATACCGATGCTGTTCAATTTGATAATGCCAGTGAAGATACTGATGAAATTGACAGGTAATGAATGATAATTAGATTTTAAAATTGCATTCAAAATGTCTCGTTCTTGATGATACATTTTTTTTCACAGAATACCCAAAAGAAAGTTGTTAGATAATGAAGAAATAAACGGAAAGAAAAATAGAAAAAAGGCTAAATTGAGCGATAAGAATGTTGGTCTTAGTCTACTCGAAGATGAAGAGCTTGCTTTACAACTTCTGAAAAATCGGTAATCTCTAAGTTGGCATAAACAAAAAAAACCATGAAATTAATAATAAACGTTGAAGTATAAGAATTAATTTATGTCCGATTCCAAATTAATCCACTAATATTGGAACCATTGATTCTCAAGTCCTGCTCGATTTTCTCAAAGCAACGTTATTCTTGTGAACAGTAATTCTCAGATTCACGCACAACTTGCGTTCCTACTTTGAACTATTGAAATGTTTTTTTTTTAAATGGCAAACTATCAAATGTTCAAATTTTATTCATACAATCAATAAATAAATCTCCCCTGCTGGGTGTAATGGGTGCAGGATTCCGACACGTGTTGCTTGCATTATTTCGCATTTTTATATTATTTTTCCAGATTTATAAAGTAAGAATGCTTTACGAGACGAAGTACAAATTTGAAAATGACAAAGTAAATAGGAAGTCTTATGACAGCCCATTAAAATGATGTTACCAAGTTTATCATTTATTTAACTGAAACATACAAATGAAGTACATCACTATATATTTTGTTTACGTTTGTTATCTAGCAAATATATCTAATATATAAATATTAGATACTTATCATGTTTGTTATTCATAGTTGAAGTAAAAAGGTATTAATTAAGAAATAGAGAATCGGAGAAAAATGTCAGATCATTGTTGTAAAATTGTAAACATGATTTTTTTCGGGCAAATTTATAAGAAAAAGGTGTAAAATGACTGCTGTAATCTTAATATTTTGTATTAGTCAAATTTTCGTAACAGTAACAGGTGAAAATTTGTTCCTAAATAAATCGTGCAACGTTATATTATATAAGGAAAATAAGTTAGCTGAATAAGTTGCAACTTGAATTAATAAAAATATATACGTTTATATATGTATGGTATATAGATACATATATGGGATTCTAAGCAAGTTATTACAAAAGGTGCGTTTAAGCATCATAATCACTCTTAAACGAAATTTTTTCTCATTTATTAATATTGTTTTTTTTTTTTTTTTCTTTACAATTCCGCAGAATTAATACAAATGCCATTATAACAGGTCATAGGAATTTTCGAATGCACGAGTAAATTGGATGAGCCATGCGGTAACGCTCGTCAATCAAACTCGAATAAACGTAGGTATTGATCATCGAAACCTTCGTGCATTTAATATTGTTACATATAATCTATTGATTGTTGTTTGATAATTTTTAGTATTCTTTATTATAATATACAAGGCATTTATTGAAAATAATTCTAAGGTGTAGTTTTAACGAAACTTTGTTTCTAATTATGCTAGCCAAGAAATCAACTTTTTAGTCAATTTAGCGAATCCATTTTGTCAAAATTATCAGCTAATGCATAGATGACACTAATAGAATGTTTTAGTAACTATTCCGCACAATAGGACGAATACGAAACCTAGCACTAGGTATTACTTTTTTTTAATTCCATTTTTCTGTTTTTTTTTTTTTTTTTTTTTTTATATATAGTTACATACATTATCAACACATATCACCCATGGTACATTTAATAATGCTTCACCAAACATAACTCTCGCGTATAATGTAACATACCAATCGCAGATGGGGTTAAAAAGAAAAAAAGAACAAATAACGAATTAATTTCATAATTGTGCAGAAAAGAAAGTGCATTTATATCTTAGGCAATTTGGGGGCTGTAACTAACGGGTTGTTTTGCTCAAGAAATTTTCTACCTGCTGTTTTATAGTCATAATTGCAGCCGTGAACTTCGGAGTACCTGTGGGCCGAGCAAAATAGATTTCCGCAACGGCAATTGTAGATGTTAGTAATATTTAGGCGCTTATGGCAGTGGAAGCAACGTGTTTTTACTGTCGTTTTTTTAGGGGGATTAGAAATGATGGGCTGTACATTCTTTTTATCTTTTGGTGCACTTTTTTGTACCTTACCTAAAATTTGAATATGCTTATCCAAACGAGTATCGTTAACGGGAAAATTTGGACGGTACAATATATCTTCCTTGTCATAGCTGTATTCTTCCGATGAAAGAATCGGACTTGTAACTCTGCCTAAGATTTTTATTTGTTTCTCAAAGAAGGCAGCGTCAGAAGGAGTTGGATTATACAAAGCATGCTCTTTTTCGAAATTATAATTATCTGTGGCTAAAACAGGGCTCTTAACACGCCCAAGTATTTTAATTTTTTGCTCGATACCAAGTTCTTCTAGTCTGCTCGAAGATGAGGGCTTAAATCCGGTAGATTCCTGGTTATCTACATGAAAAATATCTTTCGTACTAAGAATCGGACTACGAACACGCCCAAGAACCTGTAACTGTGGTTCTGCTCCACTAACTGTCTGTAATTCAGCAGTATCAAGCTGAAGATAGCTTGATTCACTACTGTCGTAACCAGATGCATCCGTAATTCTTGCTCCATCGTTTCCCAAACCAAACAAACTTTCTTTATTTTCATAACTTGATTCGAATATATCCTTAGCATTAAGTACCGGACTCTTTACTCTACCTAAGAAGTGAACATTGGAATCATTTCCAGAATGATGTAATCTACCTTCTGTATTGTCGTATTTAGGAAAGCTATTATCTCCCCCTTCAAAACTAGACTCGCCGAGTTTGTGAGTAATGTAATTACGCCCTGTTGTTATTCTGTTATACAGAGATTGATGAAATAATCGAGTTTTATCAGATGCGTTGAAATTAGTGAAATCTTTCTCAGATTCATAATCGTATGCTGAGGTGTCAGACATACGTTGAGCTAACAAATCATTTACATTTTCCATACAGATACTGTGATCAGCAAACCCATTTTCGAATTTCGGATTCTCAATTATATGTTTTCCAGCAATATTCTCCTGGCTAACATCACAGCTTTTTTGTTTGGGAAAAATTTCGTCGTATTCGCATTTCGAATCTGTGTCAGATTCTTCATAGCTATACGTTTTGTCAGACATCAGATCAGTGTAAGATTTTTGACAGATCTTTAGGTCTGGACAGGTTTTTGGACGTTCGTGATCTGTAAATACCAATCCGTATCTTCTTAATCTAAATCTACCTTTAGATGTACTCTTAGATTTGGAGAGTCTTTCGGAAGGTAATTGTGATATGGCAACTGTCGTGGATTCAGTCGATGTTACTGTGATTGGGCTTTGTGAAAAGTTTGTATCCAGGGGATTCTCTTCCTCGACTATCGCTATACTTGAAGAAGAGCATTCCATTGGCATATTCTCATGATTTGATAAAGTAGGAGAATGTCGGTGTGATCTGTACACGTTGGGGTCGCTAAAATTGTCAAAGCTCTTTTTGCGCAGGTCCGGTAGTGTAAGGTCTTTATCTGTGTTTTCATTTCTTTGCCAGTTTGTTGGGTCGTATCTTTCGAAGTTTGCATTGAGATACATATTATTGCATGGGTCGGTTGAGAACGGTTTTGATTTGCTGTTGGCCAATTCTTGTTCGCGCTTCTTCCGAGCCATCATTTCGCTCCCAATGTGACCAAAATTTTTTGTTTGAGATGCCATTTCGCTTCCTATTGAGCCAAATCCTCTCTGATTTAATTGCAACTCCTGATTCATGGGGTCCAACTTATTAGGCACAAATTTATGCGTGACGATATCGTCGTATTCCTTATTTGAAGGCATTCGTAAAGCGTTATAGTATTCTGGTGGCAGAGATTTCAGTTCTCTGGGTCTACGGTTTAAATATTTTTTTGGCATACTGCTCAAATTAAAACTCGCAGTATTAGGGTCAGGGAGTTTAGGAGCTGCAATTGGAGGTAAAAGAGTGGTATTTCTAAAATTTTCGTCCTCCCTGCATACCACGTTTGAGCTTACCAAAGAATCCACAACACTGGTTTTTTCATCCTCATCTTTTTTCTTCGATTTCTTTGACTAAAACACATAAATCAATTATGTTCCGTAATTTTTTGTCTGCAGGAGGCAGCCTCTGTTCTCCAAATAAATTACACAGATCAAGTTAAAATAAAAACCTTCTGAATCGAGAGCTTCTCCATTTGTTGTCTCAGAGCATGCATCTTTTCCATAGTTGTAGAATTTTCTTGCAGTCTCTCAGCTACCTCTTCGCAATCAGAGTCCGAGAAAATGTTTCTGTAGGCAGAATGTAACGTTTGATAAGGTTTTTTCACGAAAAGGGCTAATCTCAGTTGTTGCATATCCAAGTATACCTTATCGATGATCCACTCCACGAATCAGCGATGGGAGAGTAGGTGCCATCGTCATTCTCAATCACTTTAAACAAACTGACAGAATCGCCCTCTCTAAATACAAGAACCGTCACTCGACACCCTGGTGGCAGCTGATCCATCATATTTTCTCTGCGGAAAGGAATTTTCAGTACATGTAGTATAATACTTATATATTAATATGTTTATCCCGTAATAGTACATGAAACAGAAAAAACTAGTTATTAGAAGTTGATAGTGCTTGTGGAAGTGAAAAATGTGTCTGAATTGGAAGATATCAAGACTAAACTTATCATATACAATTCTACAGTTCACTAACTTGTTATTTTCGACAAATTCGCGAAGTTCTCTAATGGAATAATCATCCACTTGGGGTAAACGACGCGTGCTAATAGGTCCACCTCGCATTGACAAGACCAGCTTCAAGGTAGCACCTTCCCGTATGTTATGGTCCAAAAGTGTACTTGAATCGGAGAGTTCGCATAAATTATATACTATGTTCTGCTGAGATACTGGAATACCTGTAATGGAAACAGAAACACAATTTCCATTAAGATGATAAAATAAATTTATATGCCCATCAAAGATTTGCTGCAGGGATACTGTAATCAATATTTTTCCAAAGTTCAACCTCTTATTAACTTATTAGTAGTGAAAATAAATTCACAGTTGCATAAACCTATTTCATATTAAGTATCATGTTTTTAATATTTTAAGGCTTGCGAAGAGGTGGAACAGACATTAATGTAATGCATGAGTTGTTCTTTGCAATACTAATACAACTTCATTTTCACCTAACATACAATTACCAGTCATTTGATAATGAGACAATATTTTATCACTATATAGTGTGCACTGACTGAGATAGTTCGGTACAAGTATATCCCACAGACCATTTCGACGAAACGTAATAAATGAAGATGAAAGAGATGAGCATTTTATGAATTTTCTGTCGTCCGATTTTTGTTTCTAAATGATTTTATCCACTTCATTAAAGCGAAATAAATCTCTATTAGAAGATATTGACAGATGTGAGTTCTTACAACTGTACTACAATTATGTTAGCTGGCGTGAGGAAATTGTAAAATGAATATTTGTCAGAATTAGTATCAGTGGTAAAATGTATGTTTCAAGCTGCCAAGATCTTCGAAGCTACATTATTATTGTTTAACCAGATCACAATCCCACAGTTTACAATACATGTGCATTTAACTATATGTATACAAAATGATACAGTATTCATCATTTTGAAGCTCTATATTATGTTTGAACTTGAATATGAATCACAGATTTATCAAGTTACTGTATATTAAAATATTGGAATTCTGAAATAAGCGTTATACTTGTATGGCGGGTTCATTGTCAAACTACACAGTCTGACAATTGTATTAGTATTCTGTGATAGACAGACCAATGGAACCAATGTTAATTAAACAGTATAACAAATTTTGGTTCTATGAAAGAAAGACAAACTTTCAACTTGGGCGGGTCAAAATGCAAGACATATTAATTTTACAAACAGCAGATCACATCCCGTCTCAGATACGAATATCTAATACAGGCTATCTACTCACCTTCGACACGTTGAATTTTTTGTTTTATAAATCCGATGGTATCATTGGGCGACACAGTCATTTCGAATGCAAGGCCCATCAATGTTTCGATATAAATTTCCATAGACCCTTCACCGCCAGCAGCTTCTTCAGCACCTGCCGGCATCCAGGGCCGCCACTTATGCTCCTGAGACATGTTGCCCAATTTTCAAAGGAGAAACAAATATCGACACTGACTTTAGGCTTGTTACTTTTTGGAGTAATTTTTGTACACCTCCTGTTCACAGCTATTACATTTCACACGGATATGCAATATTGCCCGTTCCGTGGTTCTGCGCCATTTCTTGCCACAGATCACTTGACACGTTCCAATACCGTAGAAGATTCAATCAGATGGCCAATGTTGACACAGCATTGAAATTCGGATACACCGTTTACATTGATTGTTTTCCGTTTTTGAGCAATTAAGGTGGTGCTCCGATTTGCTAGTCTCTCTTTGTTAATCTAATACATTAAGTTGTCGTTTGATAGTTGAGGTGAGAAAACTGGAAATTTTAAAAACTTGGAGAAACTTGCGTGAGCACGAAACTAGGTGAAATAATGTCGAGTTGTGATTTTGGGTGTAGTTTGTCAATTGGTGGGCAGCCTGGACGGCTACCTGGTCCTCGTTAAAGTCGCTCAAATCTGCTCATCCGTGGTTACACCTGGAAATAATCCCGTGATAAGCCACTATGACGACGATGATTCACATCCTGCCAGTGCCCAACCGATTAGAAATTACTCATATATATTTTGCCCTCTTTTTCCCCTTTCTCCCTCTCTGTACTTCGCTTGTAATATTCGGGATTATTTTCCGATGCAGTTTCCTAGATCCCACGATTGCAGATTCTAAAACGCCATTTTCTTATTCCGACACCTGAACTATCCTACCATATTTGATAATTTTTTTTTTACAACTGTATCGGTTTTCAAAAAGATGTACTCACCATTTTTTTAACGATGAAAATATAACATTTCTATCATCTTATTTCAACGTCGCAAAAATTTGCCAAATACGTTTCACTGTTCACTAAGCTATTATATCTATTGTGTTTTGATTTGTCAAAGTGGCAATATGGAAACCTTATAACTGAATATTCGCCGATTTTTTTTTATCACCCCAATTGAGGAAAGTATGAAAATTCATTCGGAACCAAATATATTTCACCTCTCAACATTTATTTTACGTTCTATTTACGCTTTGTCGACTAAATTATGCACTAATTACGTAATTAGTTTCATCCTGCTATGCAGTATACGGTTTTTTTCTATTGGCATCAGTGTGTGAATGAGGTTTAGCCTGAAGTTGCTCACACTACGTCATGATACGCTGCGTATTGTGTGCAAAATTATGGGCGTACTTTGTTCGTTCTCGACCCGCCGCTACGAGTGAGCAGATTGTGTCCACAGATGGCGATACTAGAAAATAATTATTATTTCCAATCAGAGCGTGCGGATCTGTGTACATATTACATGTCTATAGGTCGAGTGCCCTACATTTGCCCTTCGACAACTCATAATGTATGTACACCATGTATTTTCCGAGTCTTTCAGCGGACTGCATGAGACTCCAGGTAACAGTGGGAAATTTCCGTATCGAAGCTCCCCGCTCCATCCCTGACGAAACTTCAAAAACCCTCATTTAGCTGGCTGTCTTCCGCAATCTTCAGTCACCGTTGATCCACACAGAGGACCCTTAGAGACCCTCGAAATAACTGGTTGAGAGATGAGATAGGGAATAGTCTTTTATAAAAGCGACTTCCATCTATTTATTTGGAACGGATTTAGGGGCCAGCTCGGTCAAAAAAGTTTATTTTACGGACCACTGATTGTTCGTTCTCTGAAAAAGGACAAGGTTTGCGATTTTCTCTCATTTTCGATTCATTTTTACACATGTTCTATTCGATAGAGCGTCGTCAGTAAATTCAAATTTACGCTTGACGCCGCGTGTAACGTCGATTTAGTAAACACAGACGTTTCTGTAGCGAGCAGCTCGACGCGCGACGTCAGTCGCTTCAGTTCCTTCGGAGTGGACAGAGAAGAACCACGCATGCCATATTAATCCAGAATTCAAATAGCAGTGCCTTTTTGATTGCTAAATTTCGGTAAGTGCTGAAATGCGTATTGTTGACCCGCGTTATTCTATTGTTTCGTGAGTTTGAAGAGCTGTGAAGAGTACATTACAATACGTCGCAGAAAGCATCTCTTGAATACCCGTTTATAAAATGCAACTGAAAGGCACGTATTATCAAATGGTTCGCTAAACGTATTCCTTACGTATTGAAATAAATTTATCGGGAAGTTAGCTGAAAAAAGAGCTCGCTTCGGTCGATTTTCTGTTTGGGGATCGGTATTCTAATCCTTCATTTCGTTACTGTATCGAGAGTTAATGTGTCACATGTGTTTTGTTTTTTTCGAACGGGGTTTCTTGACCGTGTTATAAAAAGTAGAACGTTCTCGATGCCGACGATCAAATAAATAAAGGTATTATGAATTAACAATTCAGTCTCCTCTGAGCTGAAACATTTATTTACAACGAAGGATTAAGTAGCGTATTAATATACAGAAATACCGAGCGAATATAAATTGACCAAAGAAAAATGAAACAAAAAACAAACGAACTCGTAACTTAGATCCGTACACGTTGAAAACGGTATCATGGCGGAAAATTGTATGTACATAAAAGTAGAAACCGCTATTATACATCAAACGGGGGCAGGAACACGACAAAAAGCAAGCGAAAAAAAGGTCAATCCGGAAACATATTAAGTACAGGTAGATGCAGAGTCGTCATCTGTGTATTACGGCGTTGCTTACTCTGAAATTTCGAGTGTCTTGAACTTTCCAGTGGCTTGTATCTCATTTTTAAATTTTACTATGCATCTCGTAATTACCACGCGATCGTAAAATGCCAGCGTCTGTGAATATTTATTGGTTATTCATTTCTTGTATTACTTTTTAAAAAAAATTGTACTAAATCTTCGATGCTGTATGTATGAATTTCAAAGTTATATTAACTAACAAGATGTTGTGTAATTTCACCTGATTACAGCAAGAAACTGGAACAACGTTGCTTGGAGTTGCTGATTATTTGGATTACAAGATCTTGTCAATGAAACTTGAAAAACAAAATGCAAAAGCTGAACAGAGTACAATGTTGTGGAAGAATAGAAAACAGGTATACATTTAAAATCATTCTTCATGACACTGTCACGCTAATTTAACTTGGACAAATTTGTGTTCCAGTCGAAATTTATTAGTATTTAGCCCTTGATTATATTTTATAAAATGATCGTAAATTTTCAATGATGCGTATATTGATTTGGAAAACAAGATACTAATAAAATTAGTCTATCTCTTGTCTGATTACAGGAGCAGGCTACATTGCAGCATTATTGTCAGTATTTAGCAGTTACCTGAACGGAGCAATCCCGAGCAACCGATCTATCATCGCGAGAACAAAGTGAAAACCAAACTAACCACTACAGTGAATAAAACTGGAAGGTTCGTAATCGATATGATTTTTGATTGTAATATCGCTTTTTATCGTAAATGATTTGAGCTGCTCACTGATTTTGCTTATTGCTTGTGTTTATTTATTAGCGTTTTATTATGATTTTTGCCGTTTATTTATAAAAATATTAGAAACGACTGAAATATGTACAAAAAATTTATTCCGAGACAGATAGTTTATAGAGACATGAAATCTAATCCAAGTATATCGTATCAATCTCTCTTTTCGACATTTCCGTTGGGTGGTTCCGTTCACACTTAGGCTACGACAAGGAAGGTCGTGATGTACCGTGATTTGACTAACTTTTGTAATCCACAGCGTTAGACGTTCACTTTGCCTCTTTGGTGCACAATCTACTAGTGAGATGTTCCGGATAAATTCCATCTACAGAAGGTAGAATCTCGAATTCTCTTGTCCACCCCCATAGTCTAGCCCCAGTCGATTTAACAATGTTATATGGAGCGTATCCTCGACAATCAAATATTATGTACCACGGGTAGATAACTGACTTGTATTTACCACCAGACTTATCTCAGATATTAGTTTAAAAAACTCGTTTCGTGTTAGGAGCCGCTACCAAACGAGAGACGCACTAAGCCTGACCAACTCAAAGACAGATGTCGCCATATCTCTTCTCTGTGTTATTCATACGTCAGAACGCGCGTTAAGTTCAAATTCTCGTATTTACTATAGAATTTGAGGTGATTAAATGCGAAAAAGTATGACAAGAAAAAAAAAGACGGATTTCTTTCTTTGTTAAAACGAATCGCCCTGTGTGTCCGTGTCGACATATGCAGTTACGTGAAATCGTTTTCCATCCCGAATGGGGTTCGCTAAAAAAGATGCAAGAGACGTTTGAGTCTTCTAGTATCACCGCGAACTTATCTTATCGTAGTATCTATAATAGAGTGAAAGTTCGTTGAAAAATTCTCATTAATCACGAGCGAAGAATGAGGGGTTCGAAGATAACTGGTGCGTGCTTACTTATGCCAGAGAACTTGAGCGAAATTTAAATCGATCGTCGACCCGCGTAGTTTCGGCAGCAATTAACGAAAGGTGTGAATAAATAATAATATTCATTTATCCAGCATTAGAATTTCCCTCGTCCCGTTCGCGTTCCGCATGTCTGACGTCGAGAAAATCCGAGTTACAAACACATTTGCATCGTAACTAACGAAGTTCTCATGTAATATTTGCAATTCAAAGTTCAAGGCAAACTAATTTCTTAACTTTATGATATGTCAATTTCATACCATCATCGTCATCTTGAAACAGGCAGAGCTGTGCAGGGGTTTCTCGACGGTGTTGCCGGGAGTCGGAATCTCGCAGACAAAGCGTCTCAACAGTACATGATAATTTTACTATCGGTTACCCCAGCAGGGCTTTATGTAAGTCCCGTGAATCGTGCTCGCACATTCACGCGGCACACATTCATCATACACCAGGACGACAAATTAGCATTTCAGGTACTCCCGTCTCCTGCAGCTCGTATAAGTTATTATGTCTGACCGAGTGAGCGCGGATAATACCAGAGCGATTTAGCGATGATCGGAACAACAAAGAATCCCGTCTTGTTTCTCTCGCCCGTCTCCATCTCATCGCTATTATAATATAATCACACGGGTGTATAGCAGTGCTGAATGGGAATGGATGAAACCTATCACACGATCGAGACCACCGCCGTCAAGGACTCGGTTTTTAAAGGACAAGGATATCCACTCCATTACACGGATTGTCATCAACTCGGACTCCGCGTTGCATCCAACAACAAGTCGGTATACGACACTCGGTGAACGGATAAACTTCACCTTGTGTAATGGAGCAGACCGAAGTTTACCTGAAAATTCCGTAAACAATTTCTTTTAATCACTCACTGCGTTTGCAAGAGGTTTCACTTTACCTTTTTCTCCGACGTGCACGCACGCCAGCAGCACACCAGGCCAATAATTCAATCTTGAAACGGCGGCGCAACGCGACGCGGCAAATTCTCCGTGTCGTAGTCACGACCTCCAATTATGTTAATCTACTGTATGACTGCCATAACTAAATGGGGGGATCTATTGCTAAACGCTTATAGTGTTAGCGAGTGCTGCACTATGGGCCATATTCCGTACATGCATGCGCATACGTATAATATTGCGTAACGTGGGAGACTGGATACATATACTTACCGTGTATTACATGTACAGTAGATACCTACGTTACCGATATGTATGTGTCTACGTATTCATGTATCTCGTATTTCTATATGGATAATGTTATTGTGAGCGGATAAAGTTACCAATATTTCATTTTTCCTCCACCGATGAAAATCGCTTTCGCCTCAAATGCAGGGAAATACTTGATCGGATTGTCTACTCTCTAAATGTGAATCGGTTATAAGTATACCACTGGAGAAAATCATGGTATATATATATATATACTGGAAATAAGTTAAAAGTGACCGGATCGTCCGTGTTGGTACATGCACTGGTATTTTGCAGTGGTCTACTCATAACTGGGAATCATTGAAATTTCACTGATTCAAATTTAGGGAGTATAGAAATCTTGTGTTTCCGTTTCGGATAAATTTACGTTCCGAATGTATGTACATGCAAATCGATGTCTGTTTACTGTAAGAATTCCACCCGTTTTATGCAATGATGCAGAGAAGTTTCAACCCGTTTGTCTGGCATGCTTTGCGCTTCGTTGTGTACCTCTACCTACATAGGTATTAAAAAAAATCCGTAGCTCGTGCTATTGCGGATTCGCGCATTCGTAATTGGCCCGCACTTTATACGTGCGAGGCGTAAGGATTTTTTTTTACCATATATACTGTACTAATTTTCTATATTCATAGAGAGTTGATACACAACGTCGGGAGAACCTTGGAATTATCTTATTTTACTTCGATGTTAACACGTAGCTTATAATTTCTATTATATATGAGTTTACAAAGATGCCGATTCAAGGTACCCTAAGTATATCTGCACAGATAAAATCTCTCTCGTGCAAAAACCTCGGTACCGCGGAATATATTGTAAATCAAAATGAGAATCGTGTCGTTGTAATCTAATTATATCACATATTATACGTACACTAAACGAATCTACAACGCACGATTCTTGTATCATAATGAATAAATGATTTGTTTTCATCGGTGAAATCCAACGTTACGTTTGTAACGTATTCGTTAGAGCGAAACGTACACCGCCTTGTAATTTTTTACTTCGACAGCAATTTTCGTTCACGTATACAGTGAGCTAATATTTATGTAACACGAACCCGTACCGTGATCCGATCCGTAAAATTTAGACGGTAACCGTTGAGCGGAAAGCATCTCCGTTACCATTAGGAGAAAAAGTATTGTTTTTCTTTCTTTCTTCTCCGAAAATGGTGTAAGTAGCCCACTTTGTAGGCGTCGAACGCGACGCTTTCCTTTGAATGGTCTTCCGTGGAAAATTTCGCCAACAGGCAACGCCCGCGACTCGAAATGTTGCCGGTGAATTTCTGACCTCCGAACTCATCAAATATAACAGCTCAGCCCTCGGAGTCGTGATTTCGAATGTGTTTCGTAGATGCTTTCTTGTACCGATTTGCACGTCCCTGGAAGAACCGATACTCAGGTAGACACACACCGCCAAACGGGTGAATGGCATTCGGTAATCAATTACGCAACTCTGTCTTACAAGTCCGCTATTGACATTGGAACATTAGTTAATACGGCCTCAGGCCTCGGACTTGACTCACGGATCCTGGTTCGTTGCTGGTGTGTGTTGGCTTGGACGCCGTTGCAGGGATCTTTTTCTTATTTTTTGTCAAGAGAACAAGAAACCTTTGTTATAACACCGAGAGATTTCGACGTAACTTCGGTAAAATTTAGGCACGCCAGTGACGAACGGGATAATTTACACTGGCGAGAAAACCGGAGGGAATTGAAGCGAATGGAAATCTCATTCGCGGGTGCAAATTCAATTTTTGAATATCGATATCGGTAGACTCGCAACATTTCTTCCTTCCAATCACGTATTCAATTTACAGTTTCGTCTAATTCCAATTCAGAATATACAAATAGACGCCGTCCTTTTATTTATTGTAACGGGGAATATAAAATTGCCTTTCGGATGACATTACACGTATATATACGCATCTGTTTGGCATCTGATTACGCAGATTCGAATTCTTTAGGAAACACAGATTTCTTACGCGAAAAATGTATGAAGTTTAATTTTTCAAATTCTCTCGCATTGCATCGTACATTTTCCATATTGCAGGAGAATGAAAGTAGTTAGAATCACGACAATTGCAGGCCTACTACGAACAGCAATTACGGATTATAATTGCACGGAGGCATTGCACCAAAGAATCGGAGTAGCCTGGTCAGCGTTGCGTTATAATTGTGGTATAACGCGTTGTAGTAAAATAAATGAAAAGTGAAGATAACCCTACGGGATTTCGCAGATCGGGCAGAAGTCGTGTTCGTATTTTAATTAAGATTGCGATCCAGGCTAATGAACAATTACGATATCTCATCTTAACTACGGTATATAAAGTGCAAATTAGTTCCATAAAATTGAAATAGTCGATTTAACAAAGAAAGATTTCGGCAATATACGTATTCACCATAATACGCGATTGCTAAATTAGCGATATCGACACCGACGTTTATCGATTTGTCGCAACAGTATAACAACCTATCGTAAATTTGCAAAAAAATCCTTCGATCTAAGACCTGTGTTCCCGGTAGTTTTTTTTTTATTTTCTATTGCGAAGTAAGAATTATTACATAACGCGCGAATCGAATAGATAATCAGATAATTACCATGCGAAATTTATACAACCCATCGTACGAAGATCAAGTTCGATGCCATTGCGGGGATTTTTGTGTTGTGAACCGAGAGTGAAAGAATTTCGTTGCCTGGTTATTATTATACATTTACGGCTAACGGTATAAAACTCGTTTATTATTTCGTAATGTCTCCGCGGGCCGACGCGATGCCTCTAATGCTTTGGTACCTTCGTTACGTTTTACCTCGTGCGCCACGTGCTTTGGCCGAGGCCCTATTGAGAGTTTGAATTATTTTTTTACACGGCGCGGCGAATAATAAATGGACGCTGAATGGTTACGCGCCGGGATCGTGATTCAAAGTGATTCTGACCCGGCATCCCATTGTGCAGGCAGTTGCGGTCGGAAAACGGCGGTCGGATATAACAGTTCGGTTGGCCAGCGATTCTGCCAATTTTCATAAATATTAAAGATCTTTTGTTGAGGCTTGCACGGAGTTTCGAGGCTAAAAACTTTCAATTACAATTTTCCACGATCGAGAGTTGGGAAAATAAATTGCAAATACGCTTGCGGTGCTGTATATATGTATTTGTAGAATTTCGCGAGGTGGCATTTGAATAAAAATCGATCCTACGATACTTCGAACCTTGCGTATTTTGTTCGTATTACAAAATAGTACGAAAAAGTAACCTTCGCATTAACAGGCGTCTGAAACTCGTGGCAATTTATACGTCATTACAACCTGGATATTATTACACTGCACGCGATCTTTTCCTCAGGTTGCAAAAAGCAGGTATACGTAACCCGATTTTTTTCGTAAATGCAGAGAAGCAAAGTAACTTGTATAACAACTGAGCGAACCTGAACAGCGATGGGATATAATTTTATATTTCGCTTCAAAATCTTGGCGGTAAACCGTTTATTTGTTGCATTTTGTTTTTGAAATCCCTATAATGCGAATTAGCTGTTGTTCTCCTCACCTGATGCTCCGTGAGTTATGAAAATTGCGCGAATAACGCGCGATATGGTTAAGCTAATTTCTTCGCTATTTGAAGCACGTTAAAAAAAATAAGAGGAAGAATTTCTTCAACGCGTACCTACCGATTGCGTATAAGTAAAACTGTATATACGTTTAGGCAGAAAAGTGATGTTGATTTGCGGAAAATCGGAATTACTTAACCGTGTTAAGACGGTAAACAACGTAGGAACAGGAACCCAGCGTTGCGACTGCACTAATTAACCAACTAATTAGTAAACTTGTGGAGAGTGCGCGAAACTTATTTATTTTCGCCCATATTATAGTTAAGCCGCCGATCTCGGGGCTGCGGAACTGATTTCCGTATCTCATAATTATTGAGTTTTAATTAAAAGTTTTAGAGATGGAAAGTACCGCAGGCACCAAGCTGGGTTGACGTTTCCCTTGTACAACGGCAAGTCGCTGTCAGAGTGAATAGATACCGGATAACCTCTGGCATATTTACGATCATTACTATTTCTGCAGCGATTATACCGTCCGCTTCGCTTTCATACGGATCAATAATCCCTGAATCCAAACGTTTATTGTCTCGACGTATAATGTATCACGAACGCGTACCGAAGGGATTGCGCTTTAATGGTAGCGTGAAATTTTTCCCCCATCATCACATGCGCTTCTTATCATATTATACGTGTGTATAATATTGTAGGTGTTGTATATTGTTGAGCCCAGTCGTGACTGGACCACGGAATTGGGACGTTAACGCGGTATAATTCGCCAAGAAGAAAAATACCTGATGTAGTTTTAATAGTTATTTTGGAAGTCTGCTGACCAAAAGTTCTAGGCCAAAAAAACAGCTTGCCTGATATCATGCTTGCCACGTGTGTAACCTGCGGTGATGCGTAAATTTTTTTAACTAGTTTTATAGGACTGTACTAGACTGTATAAAAAAATCGACCATTTTTCCCATGTTATTTAAATGGAAGATAGAAAATCGCGACGAGGCAGCTCTAAATATTAATATTAAAAGCAGAAACCGCGGCACCTTTTTTCATCGTCATTCCGAACGATATTTCCGTCTTGAAATCTAGGCTGCACAAAATACTTATACAATTAACGGCAATGCGTTGTTATGAAATTATAAAATTCGATCACAGGCTAGCTAGTAGGTCACGAATACACTATTCCGTGTCATAAAAAATCAATTTTCAATCAGTTTTGCGTTCCCCTACACATAAATGGAAGAATTATAAAAATGATGCTCAGTTCTGTCGATCGATCGATGCTGACATCATAATCAGAGAGTTAATTACTTCGGTGACCGCTGCGGCACACGTTTCGTCAACAAGACGCGCAACATATGTAATGCGTCGTTCTCATCTACCTGAAAGGAAAAATAAGCATCGAATCCATAGCGAGATGAGGCGTGCGACGTAGTTCAGCCTGTACAAAAAGAAAGCTTGGAAAAAAACGCAGCCGCTGCGTCCGCCGTCATCTCTTTAAGCTCTCTACCGCGCAGCGAAATAGTCCGATCGAAAATATTCTGCAAGGAAATGTTTCTAAACGATCCTATAGTTTTACAGAATATGGCAGTACAGTTCTGTAACGGAAATCACAAATTTAGAAATGATCAGATATTAATCAGTATTTAAAAAAATATTTTGTTAGGGCGGTCTTATCTCGTATACCGATTTTTTCACGAAAGTAGGATGATTAGTCATCGAATATTCCGTCGAATTGCAGATTTCTGTACAGGATCGGGCAGCTCGCGTTAAAAAACGACGGTCTTCCATGAAATTCTGGCGTGTGTGGAATACTTTTTTTTTTGCAATAAAAAAGATAATTTTCAGTTGGTATTTCATGTACAGTATTTTCTGTACGTAGAATTTGAGTGGAATTTTCATTCTTTAAAACACGATAAGAAGAGAACATTCTTGACGATTTCTTGACGCAGAATCTGAGGTATCTCCTTAATCCAGCTGGAGTGTAGGTACATTTGAAATTGCAATCTTTCGATATCACTGTTATCCTTTTACAAGGAGGGGGGGGGGGGGGGGGGGGAGGTTCATTGATAACATAAATGCACGATTTTTATCACATTCTATAATATCTTCGGCCGCCATCTTGAATTTACAGAGAAATTCGCTTAATTGTCAAACAACTATTTGCTAATTTTCAACTATGGACTAAGAACGGTAACAGAGAAACTTTTACGATAAATTTAAGATGACAGCCGTTAGCTACCGTAGAATATGGTAGAAATTCTGGATTTAGACTACCAATGAGCTCCCCAACGACTGAAAAAAAAATATGTAGTCCTTAGGAAAAATTGCTGTATCAGGGCTTCTTTCTTGTACATGTAGGGACTGGGCCGGTATGCTCAGTATTTACACTCTGCGGAATGAGAAACGAAGGGAATATTCTCTGCGAGAGTTTGACTCGGAGGATCGAATTTCTGGATTTCGGCATAGTCGGTGGTAGGTGTGTAATCTCCTCTCTTTCCGCTCGCGTAGTCCTCGGTTCGCGGCTCGTGGCCGACTATAGCGACAGCCCTAGACACCGAGGTTCTTCGCACTTGCGCCTTCGTCTCCTCGCCTCTCGCCGCTGCGGCTGCGAATCCCCGATGGTTGTTTTGTCGCTGTCAAAGAGGCGCGCGATCAGCAGTCCTCTCCCAGCAGCCGCGGTGCGCTGATTGTGAGTGTACCAGGTGGCGAAGGTTCGGCCACATCGCGAGAAATCGCAGCGTGCTCCTGCTGATCAGGACGATACGAGGCTTCTCATCGTCGGCCGCTCCTCGGCGGAGGAACAGAGACCCTTTTTTCCCTCTTCGGCTCGTCCTTAATAGCTAGCGAGTCTCGCAGAGATTTAACCTCAGAGACACTTGTTGTTTGTTGTTGTTAACGATAAGGAGACACGCGCGTGCTTCGCTGCGCCGGAAAGTCGGAGATAAATCTTGGAGTACGCGGAGAACAATTTAGATATATATTGTGAGTGTGGAGTTTTTCTCAAGGTTCTGAAGGTGCTGCGGTTCGACGCTTTCCGTGTATCGAGAACTAGCCGGTGAGTTATCTTATCCTATTCCTGTTCTTTATCCTCACAAATTTTAAAAGGATATGCTAACTGTAAGGGTGGAGTGATGACGATGTGGAAAGTGAAGAAAATAGAAGGCGCACGCCGCGATATTTTCAAGAAGGCGCAGATTTGCTTTACGGATATTTTTTAATGCGGAAAGTAGAAGTATAGGAAAGTCAAAATGTAGAAAGTTCAAGGTACAGAAGTATGCCGTGATATAGAAACGTCAGAATGATTTAGAATACAGCAGAATTTTGACGATTCTTTTTTCTGTTTCCATTAGCTTGACCTTTCTATATTTTGTCTTTTCTATATTCTCACATTCTGCATTTAAAATATTCTGTGAAATGGATTATCGCGTTTTTGAAAATTTGCTACCGTGAGGTTTCCGCTTGCTATAATCTTTCTAAACTTTTAGCCCGACCCCAGCTATCGTATTATCTCGATTTTCGAAAGAAACGCTACTAATTTATGCACATATTAATTGCATTTAAAAGTTCAGTTAAAAACGGTGATTATACGCTCGTCTTATACTAAATTTAATTCACATTACTCCGCTTTTTCAAGCTGTAATTAAAGGTGTTAACGACTCGCTGAAATGAGATCTTTCCTCGACGTCAAAGGATTCGCTTTTCGCGATTTTGAATTTTCGCACTCGAGTTTAGTCAAAGGGTCAAGTGCGCAGCGTGTAAACGCGTCCTTTTCATACCCAGTGCATACATGTGCACATCGCGATGCAGGAAAAAATTATCACCTCCAAACTCCGTCCGTGCATCACAGATACGCGTAAATGTAATACAAGACTCATAGCTGCGAGCTGCGAAGGAAGACACATGCATTACCGATTACGGCCACAGTTCTGTGTCAGAGCCGCTTGCTTACGTACCTGCGTGTTTGATTGCTGGCTGCTGCTGAAGCGGCGCGTGTTTGTAATCCATTCGCCACCGCTCGCCTTCGGTAGGCGCGCCGTCTCTCACGATCACTAAATGTTAAATACCTGACCGCATTTGCAGCTATACTGCAAGAGAATCTGCGATGTAACAGAATAAGGTGGAAGATACACTGTATTATGTACTTTGCAGCGATGCAACGCCAGGGAAGTTGGTGTTTCGGAAAGGATTCTTCACGCGATTTCAAAATCATCGTTCGACTTCATGGTTTATAAAAACGGGAATGCGGATTCTCATTCTTTCTTTCAACTTCGATTTAATTATTTTTCTCAGGTATACGGTCGGCCGGATAGACACTCGATCTATATGCAGTATAGTACAGTCGTAAAGACAATGAGAATTGTGAACTATTCAATTAGATTCCTTTATCGGATTTCGTCCCGTACGTCTTCTTGACTCTATGGTATTTTATGTTGCTTTGAACCAATTCCAGACTTTTGATTAAATTGATCAGGAGCAGATAGCGGAGGCTACGAGAAAAGAGTCTTTTGAATGAATGCTCCGTACGTATATATGTATACATACAAACGTGTGCACGAGCGAGTGAGAACAAGAAAAAGATAGATAGACGGAGGTTTATTACGTCCATAGCGATGTTGGCCGAGTACGTAGTGTCTGAAAAATAATACAGGATGTATCAAAAAAACAGAAACAGAAAAGGCAAGTAGATGGACGGGAAAAAATAACTTAATATAGGTCAAAGAAAACTTATCACGCAAACCAATAAAAATTAAGTCAGTCCCGCGAAGATTCGGAAACGAAAAGGTGCTTACGACGTGCTGTCTTAAAAGTGGAGTAGTGGCGGAATTCTCTTGTAGATTTAGGATGAGAAACCCAGAAGTATAACCCGACGACAGAGAAAGACTTTCTTTCCATAAAGACAGAGAGAGCAATCTCTCGATAGAGAGTCTATATGCAGCGGAAGTCGTGGGTTACTATCGTTCTATTCTTCGATTTGTTTGATGTCGGTGACGGAATGGAGGTCATTCCAACGTTCGACAGCGTGACATATACATCATTTTCGTTATTGGGTATACTATAAATTTTTGGACACCATAAGAAAAAAAAAAAAAATTCGTCTTTTTTTGAAACACCCTAATGTGTACATTGTACAATCACCACGTTGTACCCTTTGAATTAATACGCGTGCCCGCGAAAGTTGGAAATATTTCTCGCATTTCATTATCAACGAATATAACGGTACGCGACACAACCGAGTATCAACGTTGTTGTACGTACGCTGATGGAAATAACTTTGTGGGTGGATAATGTGAAATTTTCATTACGACCTTGACACGTCTTCAAAGTTAATTTTTCGCTTTTCATTTTCCTTACAGAACGTGATTTGAAAGCTGGTTAAATTCACAAAAAATTGCAGACATGACGAAGAGGATTCGGATTTTTGTCTCTTCTATGTTTCGAAATTGAAAATGGATTTTTTTTTTTACAGCACATTTTCCGAGAGTGATGAAAAATGCCTCTTGTATACCTGTCGCTTTATAAATATTACCCAATAACGGCAGTATTATTGATCGCTCGTATACATAGTTACATTCGTCATATTTGTGATCGATCGGTTTCGTTCTCCGCGGCGCGTTGTTCCCTTGATTTCTTGTATGGAATTTCTTAACGTCATTACACACCGCGATACATTTCTCAACGTTTTTATTTCCTTTTCTTTTTCTTTTATTACTTACCCGCGCGTTATCGCAACTGCTTATACATCGGCTCGTACCCAGCCAACTATAAAGCAATAATCGTTTCGCGGTTTCGCGTCTACGCGATAATTTTATATTCAGAAAAAAATTCGCATTTCAAGTTTGCTCCGCGGCGCAGCGCCGCCGCTTGATATTCCACGCTTGAAAATCATCGGTAACTCGACTAGTTACCGTAGTACTGTACTCCGCTGCTGCATGCCGGCTGCGTCTCTATAACGCAACGAAATATGCGATAAGTGGCGTACGTCGAGTTATGGGAGGCAAGATTTACGCTTGCCTTCAACTCTCTGGTAAACAGAAGTCGGAACCTCATCCCTTACGATGACTTTCGACGTAAGTGCGGATACTAATTGGCGACCGGGAGCTGAACATACAAGTCGATCCTGAACTTTCCCTGGGTCCTGGATCTCTGCTACCTAATTATCACCCTCGTCATTGTTATTGGCATTGTGTATTATATAGCGATCCGGAATACCGTGCCAAAATCTTGAATCGCGGGTTCCAAGGCTTGCGGCATGTATTTCTCGGGGCGAAATGCGTTTTAAACACCTAGCTCATGTCTGCGTCTATGTAGGTAGTGTACATACGTTGCACATATACAGATAGCTGTGCAAAGTGTACCAAGCGAATGCGGCATAGCTCAGGACGTTTCATTGTTTCCTTGCAAAGAGACAACGACTAGGCATCGGTGGTTAGTCGAGTGTGGCTGAGGATGCTGCGAACTTGGGTTAGTATTTAAATGCTTCCTGCATCACGTGCTTTCCGCGTAGGTACTCATCGTTGCACCTACTACGAGTATAAATGTAACCTGCTGGCTTGCCGGTTATAAGCGAATATCCACGTGCAAAGGGTGTGTATGTAGCATAGCTTGGGTGGTCGAATTCAATCGGGGGAATAACTAATATTCGACGAAAGTCGTTTTATAAAGAAAAGTGCAACGGACTGTGCGACATTGATGTACGAGAATCGTTGTACAGCATCACGGGAAAAGTATGTAAATACGCCGGAGGGTAATCCGTTTTATCCGCGATGGTAGAATTTTGCATTTTCATCTTTTCGAAATACAGATACATCGTGAAAATCACGGGCACCGGGCACGAAACGAAGGACAAGCTCTGCGTAGCAGGCACATTATAGCTATTACATATCTGCCTTCTCAGCGTGGTAATAAAAAAAAGTGGACAAGATACGGAGGAAGAGGAAAATAGCGGGAAAGAGTAATAGAAAGGGTGGGGAGCGAACCAGAGAGAGAGAGAATAATAAATAAAGAAAAGAAGGAAAGAAACGAGAGCGATGTAGAAAGTTGACTTTTACGAGTCAAACTTTGGGTCTTTTTAACGAGATATTAATTCACTTGGTCGTAAACTACGTGCGGAATCCCTCCAAGCTTGTGCCTGTAATACCACCCTCATAACTTGACCGATTTCTTCAATCTTCATTCGAACACAAATCATCCGTACCTACGATGTTGTACACGTGACCGTACGTCGTCGATGATGTGCATGTCGTACAACCGGGCACGCGTGTCAAGGTGTCGCGTCTTGTGCTGCATGATTGAGATACGTGTCATGTCCGAAGTTTCGACTGGTACTAGCGGGCTAACTAAGCACGTAATTAGACCCTCAAATGGCACCTTCATTCGGTCGAATTGTCCGCAGTCCTCTCTCGGAGTTGTATACGTAGGTATGTAGCTGCTCCGGAAATGGTCAGTTAGCCATGACGCTTAAATGGTTACCGCGTGTACACGGAACATGGAACGTTAAACAGTTCGTCCATCGCACGTTGCGAGCCGCGTGTTTCGCGGTCTGGCTAACGATAAGCCGGCTTTGTTACTTTTGTTGGCTTCGTTCGTTGCCTAACGGTGGAAACTTTTCACAAAACCAATACAACAACGTGTGCCTACCCTCTTTCAGAGTTTCCCACCTTCGACGTTATTCCAAACCCTCCCGGCGATATCAATCTACAACCTGTCGTTTCCATGCGGCTTGATTTGGCCAGTGCGTGAAATGGACAAGGTGAATGAAACGAGAAAAGTAGAAAAACTAACGAAGAAATCAAGGAAAGAATGTAAAATGAAAGAAATTCGTCGCGCAATTGTTACAGTTTCGTTTCTGCGTTGACTGTACATATCGTCTGTAAACCTTTCTTTCTGTCATATTCAAGTTGGTAACGTTATCGTAACGGTTCATGCTGAGGAAAAACTGTTATTTCGCGATTTTGGAATTGTCTGAATTTCAGTAAACCGCAATAAAACAAAATACACTCATATTTCGAAATCTTAGTTCCTTAGAAATCATTTTGTATAACATTCAGAAAATAGTGATCTTTCCCCTTAATGTTTCGTTACGATAACGTTACTAACTTCAAACTAGTTTTTTTCCCCCCAGCATTACTCCGGTAGACGGTTTGAAGTATAATAGCATCATCGATGTTCAATAAATATTAATCTCATTATTATTCAACATTGAATTTCACCTTTACTAACATCATGTTCTTCATACGCTTTGATCGTAATTGACATTCAGTTGTTGACTTAAAAAACGAGCTTTTAGCGGGAATGACGCGCGGAACGCCGATTTTATTCGCGTGTGTAAGTATGCAAAAAAAAAAAAAAAAAAAACGGTTTATGCGACGTTGAAGTCATCTCGTTTGCAAATGCCACATGTTTTTCCATCCTAATCGTTGACGAGAAACTCGCGAGAGGTGAACGTATAAGCCGGCATTCGCCTGCAGCGGATGGAGAGTTTGACATTGACCAAGAATCACCGCGGCGCACTTTGTATAAGTATATATATGTATAAACCATGCGTATGTCGATGTTTGTAAACACCGGGAATTATTCGCGATATATGTACGACTTTGGCCAAGGGCGAATACATAAAGCTCCGAGCTTCGATCAGACCCACCTGACTACTGCATACCTGAACAATAATGATCGCGGAGCTAACAAACTGATTAGAAATTTAAAACTCCTCTGTACTTCGTACACACATAGTACAGGAGCGATCTTGCCGCCCACCCACTTTTTAATCTTGGTTGATCGCCTCGACATCGATGACGATGTCTACTCGCTTTCGGATATTGTCTCGTGTATCACGCTAAATCGCAGACGGCAAGGTCTCAAGGTAAAACCCACGGATTAACGAATTTCGAGGTAATATGCAGCCGTTTCTCATGCAGGATAATTGTCCTTCATCGTCGATTATTAATGATGATGAACTATGTAACGTTGCTTCAACGATGTATGTTTGAGAAAAATCGTTACTTCGCACCTTTATCAATGTCCGAAATTCGGTAAACCATGATAAACAAAACTAACTCTTCATTTCGAAAAGCCAACTACTTGAAGGTCATACTAAAATTGAGCAATAACGATTTTCTCCCTGATGCTTCGTTACGCTAATGTTACTAACTTCAACCTCGTGGTTATTAAAGGACCGAGAAAGTTTCCAAAACCAATTGAAACAGGTTCTCTAAAACTATATGCAGCTGTATGTATGCGTAATAAGTTTCGTCGGGATTAAGTTTTCTCAATAAAGGATCGTAGTAACACATTTTTCTTTGGACACTAATTTTCGTCCATCGATCGAATGATGAACACTCAGGATGAAATTACACATACGATATTCACGCACACAGTTATTGATGCAAAAAACTTGTGCCACATCGCGTATATGTATAACGCATGCAAATGATTGAGCAATGAAAGTAGCAAAATTGTATTTTTTGAATGTAAAACTTTGATCCTTTTCGTGTGTCAGATACTGTAACTATGAACATAAGGTGACAATGCGCAGACCTGTCTCCTCACACCGAAGTGAGATTATATTATACATGGTATATACATGACGTATCATACATACGCCACATAGGAGAACCATCGGAATATCCATATATTCATCGGCTTATTCGTAGTACCATTTTTGAGAACAGGTGTTGAAACTGCGTTTTCTTCCTTCAAATCGCCTACACGATCTTAGAATACTTCTTGGCGAAGGTGTGACCTGTCACATACAGGACTCCATCCCAATATCCTTTTCCAATATCGATCCCGATTTTGCCGCACCTTCAATTTGCCGAGGTCTCTGCACTACCCGATTCTACAGTAACATCCCACGAAATCTGGCTTGATGTGTAAATAGTTGCAATTTTTGTCGACGGATTACTTGAAAATGGTTGCTAATTTTTGCATACTCATCGCACGGTATATTATATAAAGATTAGTACGGTGATTTTTTTTCTTCTGGACCTGTCGAATGATTGATAATTATACAGCACTTAGCCTTAACCTGGTTCTGGGAATAAGGAAGAAAGGCACGGACCATAATGAATCCCGATCTGAAGTCATTAGTCCCTATAGTCCCCGTAGTCGCCGTTTTTAATTACAGCGATTATGTGGCCACCGCAGAAGGGTGCGGAAGATTTTTAAGGCCGGTTCACCTCGGGGAGAATTTTTCATAACGCAATTTTATTGCATCAATTTATTACTCTTCCAAAGCAGTGTAATCGTAGATAAAGTTCAAGTCCCGCTGTAAGATGTCCATGCCTTTTTATATTCAGATGCAGCTTAAAAAATAAGCTTGTAGATAATTTAGGACAATGGGGATAGAGATCGTCTTCGATCATTGAGAGCCTTTCTACAATTTGGTGGAAAAATATAATGCAACAATTTATTTTTTTCACTATTTTTATTTTTTACTCACGGGTACGACGATATAAAAGAAGACGGAACAAGTCATGCGCAATTTTTCTCGACAAGTTGACAAAAGAATATTTAACGCGATGATCAGTAGATAAGCTGTGCACCTAAGCGTGAATATTCTTATAGATTCGCATGTGAATAAGAAAGACTTGTCTTTTCTGCAACTTTCGTCTCCAGGTTACCGACGCTACGTTGTAAAGAACATGAATTTATCGCGAATTGGTTATCAGCGAGCGCAATTGAACACGGGGGAGAGATTGATCCCTTGATAGATGACGCGATATCCGGGGGTGGAGGATGTGCACGGGACCTAGGATACCATTTACGCGTGTAACTATCCGCAGATAGGACCAATCGCCGCGTAAGCACCGGCTGCGAGCATCGGGCCAAAGGACGACGGTTAGGGAGGACCTTCGGAGGACTAAACGCGGCACGCAGGGTTCCTTGTAGTATTAGAAAACCCAAGAGATAACGAAGAGAGGCGACGTGGATGGCCCGTCGGCCGGATGTTCGTCAAGTTTCGAATTTCCGAGCGGTATCTGTTACCGAATTAATTACTGAAACAACAAACTTATACCGTCATTATGCCGTGCGGTATACTAAGTTGATTTTTCAAGTGATGTTGACCCCGTTTGCATGTATTTTAGCAAAAAAAAAATTATTCTTATGCTTTATATCCTGTTTGAAAGGCTACAAGCGGGGTAAGCATGCCAAGTAACCTACCGTATTCTGTTGGTCGATGACTGACTTGTACCAAATTTTAGACTTCCAACTCCATTTTGCTCGGGGTTATCGCAAGAAAACGCAATTTTCGATATTTTTTCCGATAGCTCTGCTATTTTCAGGACGAAAATTGCGAAAAATATCGCAGATCCAGTAGACATCCGGGCACATGTCGAGGATTTTTTTTTAGATTTTACGGTAGTAAACTCTACCTTGTGAACATTATTGAACATTCGGGTTGCTGATTTCCCGCGGATCTTTCATATGTGCTTAGTCGTCTACTGGATCTGAAGTTTTTTTCATAATTTTTGAAGTGATTATAGCAGACTTGCACTTTCTTTTCGCTATAACTCTGAGCAAAATGGAGTTACAAGTTCAAAATTTGGTATGAGTCAGTCACTTGCCAACAAGATTACAATTACGGGTTATTTGCAGAATGCATTTCGAGTGGGGGCACTTTGCCCAATTATCGAATAGTGAGTTACTCTCTCTACGATATCGGCAGCTGTAGCTTACAAGCAATGGATCGGTAAAAGTCCAATGGAAGAAGACGACTTGATATTGTTTGTAGATTCGTTTCGTGTTCCGTACAGTGCTACCGCTATTGCAACTATACGCAATCGGCTTGGTCATTAATCCTGGTTAAGCGCTGAAGGTTAGCTAAAAGGAACGAGGTCCCTGGAATTACCTTTCAGTGCGTAAGTAGATTCTTTGGAATTGATTGCGCGAGGGCGAGCGCCACGCTTCTTTGTCCTACACCGGTGTTGATACGGATCAATTTGAAATTGGCTACGAGCGCGCTCTCATGTCGAGCAAATAACACACCGGCATTGCTTCGCTGGGCGCAGACGCTTCATCAATCAACTTTGAAAATCATCTCCGGACCTCTCGGCGTGTACTTGCATAGATGATGTGCTGCACTGCCTGTCATTCGCGTCCATAAAGGATCGGTCACACTCGTCGAGGAGAAAAAGGGGAAATTTTCTCCCTTTCACACGGCCAGACAAATGATAACACGTTGTGTTGGTCCTGTGGAACACCAGGGCGAACGTGTGGCGCTGGGTTTCTCCGTGTGGGCTATATTGAGCTGAGAGGCTGAGTGGGCCGAGTAGTATGACTAATGACAAATTAGGCTCTCAGCCTGAATTTGCCAGCTGCGAAAATACTCTGCGGACGGACCAAAGGAGAATTTCATACGTCAACATTGTGAGCTTTTTTTCCTGCACTAGGTTGTTCTCTTCTTGCGGTGGGGGCGTGACTCTTACATTTCTAAAATGAACAAGCTGTCGTCGATTAGCCGCTAACGATATGGCTGAAGCCATTCGGAAGTCACAGTTTTCTCTGTGACCTCGAAAGAGTCGATGTTGTTGGTTAGTTACCTACCAGATCACGTATATTCTCATGAATATTACGGATAATTACTGACGTGTTTTTTTTTCTATCCCCGATGTTTCAGTTAATAAAGCAATTATCGACGGGGAAACAATTTCACACAGAGTGCAGGAAGATTTGACGGTTGTCCGCGGGGGTTTCAACGGCCGCATGATGAAGGGAGAGGGGGGGGGGGGGGGTAATAATCGATGCCAATTGGATACATGATATACTCTCCGATGAAATTTTCTCTGTTAACATTACGTGATAATTATGCTATCGTGCAGACTATCGTAATTAATGTTGGTACAGCTGGCGTGGTATAAAGTACCACTGAATGTATCTATCAGCACGGAATATTAATCTACGTGATCGTAATGTGTACTATGTGTGAAGTTCGTATCGCTCGAAATGTTCCTTCTCGCGGATGCAAAGAAGCGCTTCTAACTTTTTATATCTGCAGTTCCGATAACTCAGAATTAAGAAGCTGTTTTCGTGCATGCACCGGTAGCTTTTATGACATCATGTAGGTACGTGTAACATTCATAATATACATATTACGTGTACGTGAAACAAACTCGCGCGAGGCGTTATGATCAAGTAATAATGAAAGGCTATCGGCGTTTCTAGGTGTTTTATACTTGATACCACTACCGTAAACGTCAGTCTAGAAATTTCTTTTCATTCATTCACCGGGACGCTCCGTTTTATGGGGAACTTTACTGCCATCAGTTTTACACAGTGATTCTACTTCGACCCTCCTCAAAATGCACACCGTGTGCATTTCGCGTTTCGAAAACGTCGATGTACTTATACGTACGTTTGTGAAAATCCGTCACGCTTCGAATAGAACTGGAGAGACGAAACGAAATTAAAATTATTTATTCGCGTGTAGCGAAAAATTATTTACAATTGGCTGTAGAGTCGGCGATATTAAATCACGACGTAATGTAAGCAGGAAACGGCTTCGCCCTCCCGATGGCTCTGAGATTTAGCATTTGGACAAATTTTGCTAAAGATACGCGTGGGGGCATATTTCGCATACATATACATGCAATTGGTATGATAATTTACCCGTTCTCTTTTTATGCATACATACGTGCAAGGGCCGGAACTGGGAAAAGGGAGGAAAAACGAGGGTGAATAAGTGACGCTCTTCTGCAGGACGAGGAGGACCTACTATTTTTACGATTTCGATACTTTTTCAAAGGTAGTCCGCGGGCGGGCGAGACGAGTCGCCTGTGTGTTTTTACGTTTTACTCTCTCTCTTTCTCTTTGCTTTTTTCCACCGTGAATATTATGCTCGGAGTAGAATTCCCTGTTTCTTATATACTTACACCTTCGAATGGATTCTACAAATTCTCACGTTGTTTACCGTCGGTAAAGGTTATCGCCTAGGGTGTAAATTGCGTGGGCACGTCGAAGGGAGTTTGTCAAATTTTTTACAGTACACTTTACCTATTATGGGATTTTTTTTTTCTCTGAATAACAATAAACGCGAGGGTTAAAAATCACCACGAAGTAAGCAATTTTTTACCGCAGATGCCGGGGGCTGGTTGATTTGAAAGTGAAATTTCTTTACTGTTGCGAAAATACGCAATCCCTTCTGGAGTTATTATAAGTATATAACTCCAATTAAAATCAACTTTACTTCAATACGTCCCGACTGAGTCGCGTCTTCTACAGAGCTTTATGCCATTAATGTATTTCATTATGTTCTGTATTTATACCGCGGATTCTTTGACGATAAGAAAGAAGAAAAGGAGAGAAAAAAAAAACCTTCATCCCAGCTTTCTATTGTACTCTTTCACACAATATAGTATATAAAAACGCGTTGGGGATTGGCCTGCAGGAGCGATGGTGAAAATAAGGAATATTCCGGAGTTATTCCAGGCTCGTATAACTTGACCAGCTTGGAATTAAAAAGGATGAAGATAAAGGCCGGGCGAGAAGAGTGTGTGTGAGAGAGAGAGAGGGAGACAGACAAGGAGAGAAACGGGAGAGGAAGAAGAAAATGGAAAAAGAACTCGTCGCGCGTCTCGCCTCTCTCTTCGCTCCGTCCTTTCTTCTTTTTTAATTACTTCTATAGGGTCTTATAATATGTTTTGACGAAACGCCCCGCAGCGCACATCCTGAAAGGAGAAGAACGAACGAGTCGTTGAGACACCCTGGAAGAGCTTGCGGGTCGTCCTCTTTCTCTCCCTTATCCTCTGGGTGTCCGGGACGGTTAGTAGGTGATTTATCAATCAAGACGCAAAGCCTGCTAATCCCAAACACTTAACCTTAGGGAGCTGTTATCACCGTGGGAGATCTATTGGCCAATAAGGCGCCTGCAAAGTTGGACGGTTGATCCTCGCTGCTTGCCCAACAGCTCCATATCACCGGTATGCATATACGTTCAGGCGTACGTACGCTTGGATACATACGAGTATGCAAGCAGATCTTACATAGGGCTTGACGTCGGTGTAATAAAATTGAAAGAAAGATTGCCGGGCGAGCGGGCGAATCGCCGCTGCGTTACAGAAATCATTGCCCTCTGAGAAACTGCGCGAATCCTCGAATTCCTCTCGCATTTGCATCCAATGTTTCAATCCTATACATACATGTATACATACGTACATACGTACATAGATGTACGTATAAACTACCCGTGCGTGTAGCGCAGCATGCACGTGGGGTAAAATCGATTCCCAGATATCTTCCTACCACCTACTTCCCAGGCAGATGTTAAATTGGATGTATCGCATATGTATGGGTAGAGGATTGTACACCTACGCACATCCCCTCCCCTCACCTCCCTCCGTGTCTGCTATTTGCTTATACATATACATATATATATATATATGTATACCTCCGCTCTTTGCGGATCCTTCTGCCTCCACACGTCTCTCCACGATCCATTATACAAGCGTGTATAGGTATTCCGCGGCGTGCTTGCGGTGCATCTAATCACGCATGAATGACCTATGCTCGTCAGGCGATACGCTGATTGTGATCACGCCGTTTTTTCGCACCCGTCGACGAAGCGGCGTTGGAGAGAAAGCGATGCGTGTACCCCTACCTCTGTGTGTTACACGTACCTGGATTGGTTAATGGTTGGTTAGAGGTGTGGGAGTAGGTTTCAGCAATGCTTAGGTATATCTATGTCACGGATGTTTTTCCACCGCTTGCGGAACGTTTTAGCAAATAACAATGCCATCGTTTAAAATTCAAGCGTGTATAATTTTAATGGGAAACACTTAACGCCGGAGAAGCTATGAGATGGATTTTGTAATCGTATTGGTTTATTTTTAAACGGGTAAACCGGCTTTAAGTCAGTTTCGGGAATAACAAGAAGCAGCGTGCATACACACACGCGTATATATATAGTATAGAAGAGGAAACCGACGAAGGGAAAAAAAATGTACGTACATAAACGTGGAGAAAATAAAATGCTAGAATGTACAATACTTTTACGTTGCTGAACCGCTTTCTACTCTCTCGCGGGTGATTTGCAAAAAAAGAAACAACAAAGAGAGGAAATGAAGCAAAAAAAAAAAAAAAACGGAAGGGAACGACAAAACCTTTACTCTGCGTAATTAGTCGGTGTTAAAACCTTGGTACCTTGTTGTCACACTCTTGAGTAGGCGCAGGAAACTTTTTACTGTTCGAGGTAGCAATTTTACACCACCAATTTCCGCTAATGTTTAAACTGAGAGTAAAATCCTTTATGGTTAACACCGTGCCTTTTGTATACCCGAAATATATAATCTTACCCTCTTTGTTGATTATTAAACTTTCTTTTAGTTCTCCCGTATACATTTGCCGTTTTCATTGATTTATTACACCACCTTTATAACTTGTACTCATTCTCGAGATGGTTTCGCTGGGAACCAGGATCCAGTTTCTCGTACGAGGAGTTTGGATTTCGCAACCCTGAAGCTTTCTTGACTCATTTGTCTTTTCTTTGAAATCCGACAACGCTTTCTCCAAACCTGCAGACGATTGTCATTGCTCAGATATTCATCGCGTAATACTTTATCAATGTAATCGAGAAAATTCAGGGCAAAAATGTGGTCCGTAGGAATTTTAACCTGCGCTTGTAATTTTTTACCCAGAGTGATCCACGAATAGCCGCGGTTGAATGTGCGAACAATGCAGTTTGAACTGTATAGAAAAATAAATTTTAACGTTCAACTCGTGGCGATGGTAAAATATTTTTTTTTACCCCAAAATACCAACCACACATCCCAGTAATTCTTCTACCCAATCCGCTTCGCGGCGCACTACGGAATTTACGTATATATCTGGGGGAAATACACATTCCGCCTGTAAACGCGAAAATGAAATAACGCCAAACGAATAGTGATGCATCGCCGCCGTATATTTCACCTCCGAACCCATATTATACCGGGATGTAAATTTTATTTCCGGATAATCTCGAAAATCGGTCAGGATAAGGCCTTGACTTACGCGTTTCAATACACCAATTTGCTTTTCACATCCCGAGCACTTTCGAATATTGAAACAAAAACGACCTGTATTTCTTTCTTCTAATCAATATACTAGAAATCAAAATTCACGCGCTTATATCACGCGTTAGTAAAAGTGCGTACTAAAGAGCTTTAGCAATTTATTCGACGCCTATAATAATGACCTTTTACATTCAGTGAACACACCTTTGTACCTTGTAGTTTGTACTTGTATCGTAAGGACACGTTTGAACATCTGTTCAATTGGAAGTGGGCATGCAAGATACGTGCGGTCGATACCGAAACGGAACACTGTCTCAATCGCATGTATGCGATAGTGGTTCAGAGCTTCTACAGGAAGTGGAACTCAGCGTTGACCGATAGAGTGCAAGGAATGCGTTTCCCGATTGCAACAGGAGCCGGTGGTAACCATTCGACCAATTTGTCTTAAATCTCTCTCGGCCTTAATCCTACACTTGGTGTATTTCAACACAACGTTTCCGATCACCGATCGTGACGTTCATCCTGGAAGCCGCGGCGTAGCGCTGAAAAATTTCTGTTTTATATTAGAGTATAAATAAATAGATCCTACCTCAGGAAAGTTTTCTGGGATTGCCAGAAGGCTGATACCTAGCTTGTATACTGTCCTTATTCCTTGTCATTAGGTTTGACGGTGCTCAAGAAGATTGGACGAGGATCCTTACCTTATCTTACCTACTTACTTACAGCTTCCATTTTTGGTCCATGTATGCCTTGTGGATCTATTGACGGTGTATGTATATATACACATACATAGCTGGGATAGGAGCCAGTGAAACGAAGTCGAGCATGTTTTGTAAATACTCGGACCGGTCAAAAGCCTCGTAATAGGGATAAGGTATAACGGTATTGCTAAACGCGGTCATCCCTTGTCGGCGAAAAGGGAAGTTTAATTTGCCATTCAATTTTCTAACGCGTGCGAATTGGATTTACGACAATGAACGTTAGCTCTCTTGCTCGCTCATCGGACCTCTTCTTTCTGTGCCGATGATATCGCAGCATCTCACCTTTATCGAGTCACGGTTATATACTATGCAAATCCCGGAGTTATGGGATCAACACCATCGTCTTCCAAAGCGATTATATTACGTTTATACGTAACGAACCTCTGTCGATAAGACGTTTCGTTAGGTGTAACGACTCGATTCGGAAGAATATTTAACGAGAAAATTGGGTATGCGCGCGTATTTTTTGTTTAAACCATTAATTGCAAGTGTTTCGTGGTATACAATCAAATGCAGCTGTGTCAAGTTTATTACCGAAACCAAATAAGGATAAAGAGGTCGATGATGGTTAGGTAGCGTCGTAAAAGTATAATAAAAAACTAATTCGTTGGAAGTTAATGGTTGGCAAACGGTTGTCTGGCGTATAGCTGTAAAAATATCTAATTAAAACAAATAAATATACGTAATATTTGAAAAGTCTGCGCTGTAAGCGTTGATGTGATGGTCAATTATTACGCGCACGGTGGATTGGTGGCGTTAATTTGCGACAAATCCAAGCAAACGTTACACATATTCGTTGAACGTCGTTCGGTTTGGTCGTAAACTTTATATTCATATTGCGTGTCACGTAGCCACATATTTATAGGTTTATTTAAAATTTTCAAGAAGGAACACGCTCCGCGAAATTTGACTCACAATCAGTTTGCTAAACCCGGCGTGACACCGAAACCATTACGGGTGGAAGACCGTGCGTGCGAAGCTATATGTACACGATTAAAATGCTAATTTTCCTAGAGTTAATCTGTATTCATTAGCCCTAGTTATTCCTTAGTTAACCCCCTGCGAAACCTCGCGTCACCCTTCTCGCACATCTGCAGCTCCTTTGACGCAGACACTCCGTGTCGTATATACGCGTACTAATTGAACGAAAAATCCCGTTATACAGATAGATGGTACAATTATGCAACTTACACGTTGCAGGGATTCCCGTTCGCAACTCTCGCTCGCTGGCGGGATCTTGAGTAGGTTTTACTCGCAACACCCTGCGCGAAGACCGTATTTCTTTGCTTCGACGTCTATTCGTGATTGCCCGGAATCTCTACCTCGAACGTTTATTTCCACGGCTTCCCCTTACGTATCTGTGTTTTACACTCACCCGACTGCCTGCCTGGTTTCACCCGGTTTGGATCTCGTAAAAGTGAAAAGAATTTTCCTCGCGTTTTGATACTTTCCATTTTCAGTCCAGGCAACAATTTTACTAACGGAGAACACACGTCCTTGTTTGTACATGTTTAACATGTTTTAAGGGGTATAGACACGCGTTTCGTTTGCCTGAAAAGATTCGCAATTTAGCCCGATGTTTGTATACAAAATATATACGTATATCTATACTGTAATATTATTAAGAGGTGAAATTGTTTGTGCGTATTTAGAGGGTAATAACTGTGAACTACCGAAGCGACTTTTCAGATTCTTTGACTAATAAAAAGGTGAACTATCCGTAAGTAAAATAAACTATCATTCAGTTTGGTAAAAATAAGTATTTAGTTTGAATTCTCAAGGTTTGTAAATTAAGTCGAAAGAAAAAAAGCCCTGTTTGACTGCTTTATCGGCTTGCGCTAACCAAACGGTTGGATATACCTACGTGAAAATAATGAACTACCCAAATATTGGTTATTAGTAGAACTTAGATTTGTCTATCCGTGGAAAAGTCGGAACGGGCCAGCTAGTCATAGATATATAAATAGCGATTCATTTTTGCTCTGAATATATGTGATAAACGATCATGAAGGGGCGAAAAAACGGACGCTCGGTATGTAAAGAAATTCCTCTTATTGTTAGATGTTCGAATGTGTGGTACAAAAATGAGTTCACACATATCTGTGTCCCCCCTTCTGTTCGCTCGGTGTTATTTTGAGGTACAAGTATAATAATAATAATTTATAATATTCATACAGCCAGCAGCAAAAATGAATATACATACTCCGCCCTCGTACTCATTTGCGTATACAGCACAATACGTTTATAACGTATGAAATATTACAAGATACGTATCGGGATCAAAGCGCTTGCTGTCTCTTTTCTTTCTTCTACCGCCTTGTCGGTCTCCACCTTGGCCCTTCTTTTATACCACGGTCGAATAACCAGTCTTCCCGGCTTCCGGTCGATCGGCTTGACTCGAGTCAAGATCGTATTGGCCTGTAACAGGCTTCATCTATATCGCACGTGTTCCAAAATTGCGGTATGCAAATTTGAAAATCGATATCTTTATTAGTTCCTTGGCACAGGGCCCATCAAAACTCCCCTCGAATCTGAAACCCTCGACTCTCTGCTTCTCATCCCCCCTCAATCCCTCCTCTTCTCTGCTTCTCTTCTCTGTGCTCCATTCCTTCTAGCATCCGCATCCGAACTGCACGTACGTTGATTGCATCTTTAAATCATCGTTTTCGATCTGTGGATACCCATCTACTTGTAATGTGCTCGAACGGCGTATTACGGCGGGTTGTGCCATCCAGGATTTTCTTATTTCCAGGAGTTTCGTGGAGGAGATGCCCTCCTTGAAATACCGGAGATTCCCTCGATATCATCACGTCTCCATTAGCAGCGCGACGCGGCCGATATACCTACACCACCCTCTGTATATACCCTAGGTACGCAATTTCTAGCGTTCATCTTCTTGCGAAGGTATTCCAAGAGCAGTTCTCGACGAGTTAATGAATTCTCCCAACTTTAGATTATTATATTTCGAACGGGAAGTAGACTGGAGGCCTACGAGATTGTTATGAATATTATTCGATAAATCGTATCACCTAAAAACTGAGATAATGGTTAGAAAAAAACCTATCCGTTACATAGCGCGATATCGGAAGAAAAACGTGTCTTAGTACCTTCGGAAATAAAAAGTAAAGAAAAGTAAAAAAAAATAAATAAAAAAATGATACGCTGAACAAAAAGTCAGGCCGACACAGATCGATGCTTATCAAATGCAAATGGTTACGACACGTTCGCATCGATGTTCGCATACATAAACACGCGAGTTGAATCCAACTCGATTATTCATGCGGTCAGCTGTTTGTTATTACTTAATATCACGGTACGCTTAACATCGAGTTCTCTGACTGCGAGTCCCGCAGTAGTAGTCGTCGTTTAGCGACGGACTAATCCAGTAATTGCACGCGCGTTCAACCTCGGCCCAATAACTCGATGGTCAGTCAGCCAGCCTCCTGCCTGCACCGCAGGCTGCTCTACTGCTACTCGCCGTTGCGCTCGGCCATAACTGTAAGAAATGAGCTCAGGGCACCTACTCCGCGTACTCCTTCTCTGTCGGTTATACCCGGTGCAAATGCAACGTATACCGCCCATGTTTAACGGTTGCGGGTTAGATACCACATGCGTTACGAGTGTTTTACAGTCGCTGAAGTTCCAGGCTCGTATTATACGCCGCGTATGACGACGAGCCGCGCTGAATGAGCCAAGCCTACTGCGGCATGGCGTTCTTCTATCGCGACCTCCTTCGACCGAAAGGAAGAACAAACAGCAGCCCTGCTGCGTGGCTGTTGCGAGTAGCTCGTAGAGACATGCACTGGATTCGTATGGGAGTCTCTCTTTATCCCGCACTATGGGAACGAACGTGTGCGCGTGTGCACGCTTCTACATACGTACGTACGTATGGCTTGGCCGGAACAGTGGCGTGCATTCATATAAACTATGAATGGAATGAATTCAAGTACTTCTTCAAGCCGCGCTGACGAGCTTGGTACTGTCGCGTGACATTCAAAAAGCGCATTGCCTGCTCGGCGTAGCTAGCACGAGATACTTGTTGTGTGGCCTGGATTACTTGCCTGCAGAGGGAGGGACTTTAACCCCCCATGTCGTGTGCAGTTCACCCTGTGTCCAGACGTTCCTTTGCCGAGCACCATTTTCTCTTACTACACTTTTCGCTTCAACTAAGGTATACGATGTAACCCATCCTGACAGTGTGATAAAGCGATTTCTTGAGGGCTTGGAAAGATGAAACTACAAGAGGATTTGGCTCGAATACTACCAATCTCGAAAAAAGTTTATTTCAATACAGGTCAGCGCGATTATTGGAGTTTGATGTTTAATATTGATCTTTGATGGGTCGAGTAATCGTTAGGTAGAGAAATATGAAATTAGTATTGGAATTGGACAAATTAGGTATCCCCTCGCATTCAATGTCGTTACGAAGCCCCTGCCGTAGTTTGCTTAAACTCCAGTTCGGCGTGTCAGGTACACATGCCAAATTTCGGGGCGTAATTAGTTAAGAGGAAAGTAACGATGCGCTTCTTAATAAAAGCTCGTTACAGCCGGAAAACATTTGACGGAAGAGCGAATATTCATTTGTCTGAGCAAAAGACTTTTATTCCACCTCCGGGTCGTCGTGCAGGCATGAACAATGTTTATTTGAGGATCAAGCTCCGAGAAAGAAAGTGAAATAATAACGAAATTCACTGTAAATGTTCCATCGGGAAAATTGGGGCGAGTGTATATGTTTTTTTCATGCGGTATTTTTGAATCCCTTGACTGGCGAACCGCGATAAAAGGACGGGAACCGAAACGCTTCGGTACTTGCCATTAGCCTAGAAATTGAGTTTTCCGCCTAACCTTCCGAATCCTCTTTACTTTACTATATCCTTGGGTCTGATCACGTGGCCGATAGGAACTGTATAACTAGCTGTCCGTAAATGTCCCTATACCTTTCATCTTCACGTCCTTGCGATCCTATGCAGTCATTCACGTTCCTTCGATGTCCCGCGGATACGTTCCTTGCTCATGTTCCTGATGCAAGTCGAGAACTTCGCGTTTCACGTCCGGCGTTGCCGCAGATTCACAGGGGACACGAGCTAATCTAGCGCGATGTAAATGGACCGCTGCTGCTGCTGCTGCCGCCGCATGTATTCCGGCTACCTGCTCTAAAGTACAACGAACAGTTATGGACAATTGTCTGTAGCGTATGCGCAGAATGTACATCCACACTCGACACCGCGCCTGGGTTTAACGGACTAATGATCTACAGAATTGAAATCCGTCGATCGAGCAATTCGGCAAAATTTTACGCTGTCAATCTTACTGTCAAATATTTAAAAACAGGATCAGAATCAACATTGGGGTTGGATCATTTGATACGCATACATACATACGAGAATGACTTTTTCGTCAGTTAGTCCTTTTATCGAGTCAGGTTGCCGGAATGAATTGTTGATAAAAATATCGAGAGTTGAGCGGTTTCAACCAGTGCTAAATAGGTATGGTAGTCACGTTCCTGCAGTGGTAATAATGGATCTCTAGGGAACAAGCGGCACTGTCGCATTCTCTGATCGCTTTGACGTCAATGATGCGCGTGCTACGGGATCGTTCGATCGGCCGAATGCGAAGACAACTGTAGAAATTCAGAGAAGGCCTTTGATTTTTTTCTTTTTGAAAACATTAATATCTGCAAGTACTTGCGATTTATGTTAACCCTTAACCCGCACACCGGCGTCTAAATGACCCCGCGGCGTCTTCGCGGTAAATTTCATACGAAAAACGTGCAGAATAATCTAATTCTATCCAAGATAAGTAACGAAGTATCGTAAAAATCGTTAATTCATTCTTCTTCCAAAAATTTAGCCTCCCTCACTCAAATAAATACTTTTTCTTCGTCGCGTCGTACATCCACGTTTTTTTTTTCCTAGAAATTCGTGTTTCGAGAGTTGCTCAGTCAATTTTCATCTCAAAGTATTGAAAATTCATCGACTCACGATCTTTTGAGTGGAATGATCCATTTCCCGGTATTTTGTTGTGTTATGATTTTCCTTTTCACATTCATGATTTTATTTTCCTGAAGATAACTAATTTTCCTAGAAACATAGTACTTAAAGAGTAGTCCGAAATTTTTACAAGTCATTTCCCTCGACATCTCCTTTTCTACGCAATGATTTTTGACGTGGGGTCAACACAGGAGGTGTGCAGCGTAAGGGTTAACCTCATTCGAATTCCGAATGCGGACGAGTGTCGGTAAACTTACGCGTAAATCAGGCAATAACACAAATAGCTGGGGCATGATTATCACTGTCTGTTTGTCAACTACGTGGATGCAAATGCAACAGTCCGGTTGTCCTTGCCTCCGCTCGATTGAGCGCAAACTTGGTACGGTTCGACAACGGCTTGCACGTTCTCTCGCCACATCACGCGTACTCGTTATAGAGTCCGTTTCGTTCTATGTCGATTAATATCGCCCTATGCGTGTTAATACACGCCATACGTTTGCACGCGCACGCACGTGAGAACCCACACTGTAATCGGTACGAACGGGTGACGTGCGTATATCTTCATCTGTGAATACAAGCCTCGGTAGAACGCGGCCCGCAGGCTCTGCTGTATAAATATTTTCCCAGGTCACCGTGGCCGCCTCTGTTCGAGCACACGTATGCGTAAATGTATCGGTATTTGGTACACCTACGTCACAATGTTAGGTACAGATTAACAGGCCGCGTCAAAAGGGGGAATAGACATTGAGGTAAGAAGAATGGAACATTTAATGTTTCACGAAAGGGGGGACTGTTTGCACGTATCTGACTGGAATCACGCTTGAGCTTTTCTGACTCTTTTCTTGGACTTGAGTTAATCGCGGTTAATCATTCATGAACGATAATTTTATCTCGTGGTTCTTCCTTCGTGGTACACTTTTTTCAAACTGGGTCAGTATAACGCTAACGACAAGTGCCCTCGCAAATAATATTATTTACATGGTATAAACTGGGTAAAAAGACTCACGAGGTCGTGTGATAGATTTTTGAGGTTCAGGGTGACGGAACATTGGCTAATTGGAAGATCGATAATCAATTTTGCGAATTTCACAACACGCGTTACCCGTACACTGATAATGATTGATTTATCCGGTTATGCGACTGTACACGATTTGGCGTATGAAACAAGCCTTTAATACTCCGTGACGAACTTGTCCGTATATATCGAATGGTTGGTTATTGAGCTTACAATAATTACCTTGGTCGCGTGTTTCAATTGAATTGAACTGTTTCTCGAATAATAGAAGTGAATTTTTGTGTCGATAACATTTGTCGAATATATCATTCGTGAAAATAGAGTAGTAAAATTGGACCGCCGACGTTTGCACACAATAGAAAACGACGAGGTTCTCGACAAAGTGTCAGTCAGACGATCGAGATTTGATCGGACGTTGATAAAATGTGCCGAGGGCTGACCTCAAATACATATTTCTCCGGGGTTTTGTACTTCTTTGTACAGTATCTATCAGGAGCATGACGGGGGCTGCATGCATGTGTCCAATAAAAGTCAATCCATTCGGGGGATGGGAAAGGATGTGTGGTATTTATCGATCGTTCATCTCCAGACGGGTGATTTTATACGAGCGTATACCTCGATATCATCGTGATACTTTAGGCGACGTGTATGTACCCGTCCACTGGCTATTGTCCAACCCGACGTCCTGATGAATTACGAGCGCTGGGACTTGCGTCTATTACACGGGTAGGTACTCAAACCGATAGGTAGACAGCAGCAGCGGTAAGTGAATTGCGAAAAAATCGACCGCTCCGATTCATCCAACTTTGATTGGCTTGCTGTCTCGTGTACGGTGAAAGTAAAGCTTGGTGCCGTGGTCTCTTTGAAGTAGCCATACTTTCTTGGGAGACGTCATTGAGGGTTGATCGGGTGGAAATTTAAATATTTTTTCCATTTTCTATATAAATCGTATCACGACGATTCGATCTTGCGATAATATGTATACGGCGATACGATTCGCGGAAATCGGGATGGGTTATTATTATGGGCATGGGTCTTTCGAATGCGACAGGATAAATGAAAAGTCAGGAAATTCGACAAGAACGAGGGCGGGGACGCGAGTCGAACTTGGGATTCAGTATTGATGAATAAAGTTCAAATACTTATTTATTCAAAATTACTTACTCGCTGATGAGCGTGGGGCTCTCGCTCTGTGGATTTCGTCTCAGCACGGAAAACCACTCAGCATTTTATCTGCTTGGATGAGACTTTGGAACTGTTCATGCGAATAAATGCGGGGTCGTTTGTCGCGTACTTGAGAGTTTATAGGTATATGCCAATAAATAAGTACAAGATCTTAAAACTTGACCGCCGAGTTATTATTTTCCTCATCATTAGAATACAACCATTTTCACATATGATTTACAGATATGCCATCGTATCACCAAGCCCATTAATATATCGAGAGCCTTTCATCCCTTCTCCCGTCACCGCTGTACTGTGAAATCGCTTTATTTCGCAATCGAAATTCATGTTTACTTTAATCCTGTGTATTTATGCAATCACGTTGTGAAAAGTGTTGGAAAAAAACCATTTTTTAAATTAAAAACGTTCGCAGTTCATTACGCGGAATCTCGACTGTGATTTGCGTTGGATATATTTTCGGTATATAAAATGTATACGTAATATTTTTTCATAAATCGTTTCAGACTTGCGAGCTCTTTCACTCTGTTTTTCTCTGAAATGCAAGGCATAGAATTTTATCACTCTGGAATAATATTGACGGTACGGATTTGGATGAAGATGAAATGTTATTTCCAAAGTGTATAGTTATCTATTATCATTCGTCGTTTGTTCCGCCCATTAATCTTGATAGGCTGTAAAGGATGAAATAAAAAGGCAGAAGAGTAGGAATACATTGACAATCTCTTCGAAGGATCAATAATACGTATCGTGCAATTTGTATCTCTGTCTCACGCTCTGAAATATACTTTTACACTCTATATAAACAATGCGGTGGGTCTTAATACATGGCTGCACGTTCGCTTAATGTCTTTTGTTACAAGTAAACCTCGCTAATCGATCTAATAAAAACGACGATTGTTGATTCCGTATCGATGCAGTCTATTAAGGCAATACATGCACAGCTGATCGAACTCACGCTCGGCTTACTTTTCTTCCACGCCATTGGTGCTGCCGCTACGAGATTTCGTTCGTTCGGGGATGGTAAGAGGGGATGATGTAATAAATACTGGCGCATTTTGTACTCTTGGATTTCGCGTGAATTTTCCACAGCGCCGGGACGTCACTTGAAATGCCGTGGACATCGGGAAGCGACTGATGGAAAAATTCAATGCGGACGTTTAAGGTATAATCTTGACTCTGTATCACGGACAGATATTGAGAAATCCCGGGAAATGTCACCAACAGTATCCACTTCATCCGTTGACATCCTCACCGTACCGATGCGCACTGCTTTGCGAGCCCTCTTTGCATGTGACACGGGTCATATATTATACACGTAAATCTACGCGATCCAGATTATACCGGACACACAGTCGATGTGTCGGTTCAATTCCAACGTGAAACGTTCACCCATGCATCTACTTCATATGTATGTGTATATTTTTGCTTATTATATATTTTCAGTTTTGCTATCAGTTGCGATATGTATATTGAGCCGGGGAGCTTGCAGCTCTGTTATTTCGTCGCAACGATCCCATTTTTTTCTGAGATAAGAAGAAAAGAATATAAATAAAAGTAAGTGAATAACAAAGAAGCGAAGTATAGAAGAGAATTGTAAAGTCAAAGTATGTGAGGAAAGAGCTGCGGTATTACTTCTAAGGGCGAACCGGTCGTATCTGTATGAAAAATTCAAATCGTCTTTGTTTCAGATTTTAAAGGTTGTTTATACATACCAACACAAAAGATACCTAAGCTCATGCTGCGGGAAACGGGTCCCAGGTGAAACTGAACTCTGGCATCTCTTCTCGTTCGTGTTCTCTCGCTCTCTCTCTCTCTGTCTCTCTCTGGCTCTTTATCCGTCTATGATACGATAATTAGTAAAATAATTTTCCACGGTACAACGAGGGGGTAAAACCGTAATTTTAACTTTATGCCCGCTTCCTGCCGTCGGGACCGCGTCAGCTTTATACAGACTCTGTGCCACTGCAGTAGCATGAACCCGTTTGTTTGACTTGCAACTTGCGAGTTAATTCCGAGGATCGTAAACCACACGTCAAGTGATCATTACACCAGACCAAGTTCCGTAAATAGTTTCACCGCGGTCTGAAAGAGACGCGCCCTTGTCTACGAACAGGTACGTACATGGGATACAGCGCAATACACACATATATATATATATATATGTATATGTAATAACTTGGTAACGTGAGTAGGTGTATATTAGATGAATTTCGGCATCCACACTTTGCTCTTGAACTTTACTCTCCGGCAAAGTCCCAGCAAACGTGGGATATAAACTGATAACGCAGTTCTCTCAACTAGTAAACGAGTTTATCGTTTTCGTCTTTGAGGGAACCGCGGACGCCTCGAACAGGATGGAAAATTTACTTTTCTCCTGCCTACACATTTCCCTCTCGCATACACCTATAGTTAGCATATTTGTCACAAGAATCAGCTAGAGGTAGGAGAGGTAGAGGTAGGAAAATTGGATTTAGCGTATATGGCAGGAGGTCGTTCGTCATTTGCAGTAAAAAATTATAAAGAAAATCCACCCGTAGGTGTTTTGCGGGATAAAAATATATACGGCAAAGAGAGGGGTGGAAATGTACCTTATATTATTTAAGGATTCGCGGAACACTTGTCGTCTTTTGGTACTGTTTCAAACCTTGTTTCGCGGATGTTGCGGAGTGAGAATTGAAAATGCCGAGTCGGCAAAGATAGCGATTGTTGATGTAGGACGGTGCGAGGGGTTGGTCTGGTTGTGTACGCACCCCGGGGCTGCAAGGGAGGTCCTGATCAAACCGAGCTCGACTTGGGTGGAAACATGTAGAATTCAACGCGGCGCGTTTCAAATTCCCGTTCGGTGTCTCATGCTTAGGTCCATTGAATTTCAGATGAGTCTGGCCAGCTCTTAAATAATTAATGATCTTGGCAGTTTGACCACATTGCAAGCTTTTGGCTACCGCCGTGTCGCCCGCGTCTCGCTTCGCTTACTGCGAAAACAATTTGACCGTGTGACGACAAAATGAGAAAAGTGATAAAAAATGGAACTTAACGATCGTGCAATAAGTTTAACGGGTCTCAGCGCACGGCTGTTATAGGTATTATGTATAGGTATCTACGCTGCTTCCGGAAATATGTACCTACTTGAAAACACCAGACTCGCCACCGCGCGGTATTAAATAAGAAAGGAAAGCGGAGAAAAAAGAAAACGATATTTTTACCCTCGTATAGGTGTATACGATCCTAGATGCTGACTGTATTTATGTATAGGTGTATATGTACATGTATACCTCTGTAATAAATAGTCGCTGTCCAGGGTCTACACTTTCATACTTTTATTGCCAGTAGAAGCAAAACGATTCTGTCTAGTGCTGACTCCCATAAGACTCTTCTTCTGTAGCCAACGTTGCCGAACCAAAGTAGCGGCAACTTGTTTCAACCGTTTGGGTTTAACCAATGTTTAGGAGTCCGACAATAAATTTACCGTCTCAGACTTTAAGTCTACCTATGGACATGCGTGTACGTATGTAGAGCAATTTATATACATGATACATGCGTGTCAGTAACGTGCCAAATAGCTTTGCCTCTAATGCGTTTATGGGGTAGGTATCTATCAGATGGGGTGCCCCTCCCCCTCATGCTCACATGCCGAGAGGGACTGTTCATGTCAGTCCGCCGCACAGCTATGTGGGTAACTCGGGAGACTAAAATTTGCTAATGCGAATTTTACTGCAAACGACGCAATTCGGTTTTGATGGTCCTCCCCCCTTACCGCGAATCTGCAGGTATCTGGATGCGCGATCACTCGCAAATATCGGAGGAATACTGATTTAGAATTCAAGGGTATAGTTGGTAGTACCTTTTTCGACTGATCGGTTGATAAAGTTTGGGTTTCTTTTCCATCCGGAAGAACGACCCTCATAGTTGGGCGTGGTCTCTTCCTCGTATTCTTCCTCGATCATTCTCGACAGATCTTCTCATCCCTCCACACCTTCCATTTCACCCTATTACCAGGAGAAGTGTTACTCGTATTTTCAGCATTTACCAATTTCACACCGTGGATTTTGCCTTGTTTTATAGTACGACGGATATACCTGCGGCTGATAGGTTTCGTTCTTTCGGATTTTTTTGATAACAGCGTCGCCGCATCGTAGCCGCGACGTGACGTGGCGATGTTATTCATAATTCATAAGCCACATCCGCAACCCACACCTTATACCTATGTATACTTGGACTCAGTGAACCCTCGCGGGTGATTCGAAATTGCTGCGTGTGTTCAAAGTGAACCGCTTATTGCCGCTTTGATTTCCCTTCGAACGACAAAACGCTTGCTCTTTATTGTACACGTTTGGGGGTATATTTTTAGTTTAGGAATTCCGCAATTAGTGGATATACACAAACGTTATTTCGTTCGTTTCGATGCGATGTATGTATACAGCTTTACGCCGCATGCACCGCATCTCCTGTGGGAACGCTTACGTTGGAAAAATGAAACGGTCGTGATTGCAACGCGATTTATATACCCGTATTACACATTGTTATGTTGATACAATCGAATTCAAAATTCATCTGAATAAATTTACGATGAAACTGTATTTTCGAGGGTTTAGTGCGAGGAAAAAAATATGCCAACTGGTAACCTATTTGTTTAGATAAATAGACTCAAACGCGAATGTGAAATACAAATTTGCGAGCGTGTAAATATTCTTTTCGAATAATCCCGGATTTGCGATTATGCGGGGAGAAATTTTTTTTTCCTCCTAATAATGTTCAACGATGAAATTTAATTTAGTGATATTTTTTTTTTTCTGCAAAAAAACGCTGATAACCGAACATTGTAATTATACGTAGTTGAGTCTGTTTCGGGCGTGTGCAAAGGCGATTTCACCAGCTTTTATATCCGACGCTCAGAGATTTAATTGTGCAACATTTGTTCGCGATTGTCCGAGCATAGAGATACAGCTGGCAACACGTGGTTCAAAGATCCCTTATATAATCCCAAGCTACAGTCCCAGGATTACCGCAGCGAGTTGTAATGAAGAAAACCTTGATTTCCACTATTTTATAATAACGATGATGCAATTTATCTTCAACGTTTTATTAAACAGTTCGAGTTGATTCTGCAATAGTAATAAAAATAACAATAATAACAAAATTATCATTTATCGATGCGCGTCCTATTGCCTCGCGACAAGGCCTTACATGTCTCTGCACACGAGGCATGATAGTTGGTTACTGGATGTTTGAAAATCGTAAATTATACGTCTGTTCCGTTTAAATTTCAATAATTTCCTTGGACTACGTTAATCGGTACAATTAGTGACGAGGCGGTTGGTATCGTTTTATTGCTAAATGCTACACTGCAACAGCAAACATGAGCAGAAGTATTGAGTGTTAGTCAGTTGTTGTCTATAATTCTTGGCGGCAGGTTACGGGGAAAACTGGTCTTGAACCACACGAGTGTGTTGCATAAGTAGGAAGCAAAGGTGATTCAAGGCTAGCGAAGCGAGTGGGTGGTTCGCGAATTCCGTCATCGTTGTCGGACTGTCAAAGAAGGCCTTTCTTCCTATACGCGTAAATATGTATATACGTATTACATACACACACACACACACAGGATACCGGAATATCGTAAAGTTAATCGATCTCGCCACTCGGAAACGCGTCCGTTCAATGCCAGGGAAAGAAGAAGCAAACAAAGAAATAAACGGACGTTGTCGAGGAAACGAGGAAAGCTACGGGGTAAGGGATGGGGATGGAACCAGCTGGTATCTGGATAGATGGGAGGGAGAACTCGGGCGCGAGGGAGAAGTGTAAATTTTGCATAAGAAACAGAAAATCGTGACGGAAAGTCGGCCGCGGATTTGCCAGAAGTATAAGCACCAACGATGGCAAACACCAGTAGCGCGGCTGAAATAAAATAAGCCCAGTGGAAAAACAAAGACGAACGAGCGAAAGGGAGCAGATTATCTTTCGCCACTTCCATTTCCCTTTCGCTCCTTTTCACTCCGCCAATCTTTCTCACTCGCTCCTCGCGTTCTCTTCTCGTCGCGCCAGCCACTTGTTCCCTTATTTATATCGCACGTAACCCTGTTTCTTTCCTTTTTCTTTTTTTCTTTTTTTTTTTTGGTTTACATTTATTTATCTAATCTTCCAAACTAGCAGTAAATCTTATCTTCGATACGATTCGTGGGTGCGACTTATGGGTTTTAAAATATTTATCCGCATGCAGACGAGGATATTGAAACTTGTAACGAATTCCAGTGGAGTCCGTAGCGTGGATCGGAATAGGAACTTCTTCCAGACTCGTACATACATATGTGGTACCACACGTGGTGTCGAAGGTACTCCACTCTCTGAGCTTTTCCCAAGTGTTCAATGCGCGCCTTTCAACCACGACGTTCGCGGTTTTGCAATGGTACAATAGCGAACGAAGCCTTGGCAAAAAAGTTGCTCCGTATATTTCCGGCTTCTTATTTACCTTGTACTGTTTTCTGCGATACCTAGAGCGCGGGTACGCACCTTTTTCACGCCCGTTTCCCGTCTCCGGATGGAAAGAAAAAAAGGGGAAAACACCAACCATCCTTCAGTGTCAGGAAGTGGCAGCGATAAAAGTCATACGTTATATAAATCCGTTCGTTCCTACCTCCGTACAACCCGCAGAATATCTCCAATGACTGAATAAATCCTCTCGCAGTTTTAGCTTCGTCTCCTCGCTCTTAACGAAACCCAACGCAATGTCGGACAGTTCGCTCACAAACCGCACTTTATTGTTAGTTACCTTCGACTCGAGCAAACCGTATCACCTACCGCTAATCACCCCAGAAATAAAGAGGTTCAAGGGCATACCAGCGTATAATTAATGGCGTCACATTTATCGCTTCTTTTACGACACGCTGCATGACCGCGTCTGTGATTTACTTATTTATCTATATCTATATACACTTGTAGACGTAAGACGTATACCTATATCGTTACGGCTACCTTGCACCCGAGTTACTGGACCACGCCGCGTGACTTACTACGCGCGTTCGTGACTGACATAAAATGAGCCCCGAAGGGTATAAATTTTCGATCCTTTGAAGGCGCCCGGCGATTTACTGCGACGACGAGGATATCTGACCGCACACATACTGGTATATTTATTGGTCTCTATACGTGTATGTATTATACATACGTGAACCCGGAGAGTGCGAAGGTAACTCTGGAGCGCAGTCAGTATGGCGGGAAAGATGTATAGAAGGGAAACCCAACCGTCGAACCTTGGATCATTTTTTTTCTTTTTTTCTTTTTTTTTTTCCTCTCATCCGTGGATGCAGTCGCCGGACTGATTATTCTCCAGACCTGGATGCAGGTGTATATCATATGCATGACACGATATATAGAATTCTCTATAGACAGGACATCTTGAAGTTATCGTTGCCAATAAATAATTAGATAGTTTGAACAATTTAAAGAAAATGTTATAAAAATCGCTCAAAACTTGTATTCGCTGCGCATGTGAGAAAAAGGGCTTGTTGTTAGATGTGATAGTTGTAAATTTTACAAGTTAGTGGTTAGTTTTATATGTTTCGGATTACCGTTGCATAACTGTCGAACATTGGCATCGTGTCGCAGTGTTACAAGAGACTGTGCATGTATAGCGTTATTCGCAATTTGTCTCTATCGGTACAGACTGCAAGGTGGGATATTAATTCGTGATTGCCAAGTGTAGAGATAACGCGAATTAGGGTTTCATATGTATGGATATTACTTATTGTCTTTGCCCTTGGCAATTGTGGCGATGAATCGAATGAACTTTGGCGTTGCGTGACGTTGCATACTGATACTTTTCCGACTGTGCAGATTTATCGCGATATACATCATTTTGAGGGAAAAAATGTTATACACAAGATATCGTATGTTGATATAAAAAATGGAAAAGGTGATTATGCAGGCGCGCAGATGTGCACTGAACGAAAGAATTCGTCGCGTTTTATTTCATCCCAATTTCCTACATACCTATAGCTTTCGGATTTTATAGGGGTACGTCGACCCGTTTCACTTTCGGGTTTCCCGATTTCAATGAATATTTGTTCGCAAAACGACGTGCTATATACCATCGTAGGATCGAACGTGTGTCTCTCGTTGAGACTTATTCGATCGCCGCTAGCCATGCCATCAAATTCCCACCGTTCGAATTATTGGCACGTTTTCATTTCGCGCCAAGGCTTCTTCCTTCCGTCCCGCGTCGCGTACATGGCTTTGGTTCTACGTACTGCAACACGCCGTTTCACACCATGTCGAGTTGACAACTGAATCCTGCTCGATTCCAGAGTTTAGTACGCCAGCAGCGAAGGATATAATAACTCTCGATATGGTCATTAGCGATATCAAGTTTAGTTCTAATTTCTTTTGCGTATCTTTTTGTCTTCCTCTAACCCGTTTCTCGCCTCCCTGGAGCTTGTGCACCGGAGAAGACCCGAAACGGACCTTGCTGAAGTGAAAGAAGGAAGGCAAAGCCTCGCAGAGACATCGCAGAAAATGCTGTGCAGGCATCTCAACGTCTCGCCGCTAGTGCCTGAGTATCGGCGATGCCGACAAGCCTAAAGTCCTCGGCAAGTAAGGACGACTACATACGGCTGATCATCCCGCCCCGAGAGAACGGAGTCGAGGAAATCAGACTGTCTCTTCTAAAAAAAAGGACATCCTACGCTCTTGCCCCGAGAATTCAGGCAACGTTTCACGTGTAACGTTCTAATCTACCTCGGAATCGTAACAGTTTTGAATTTACCGCCCGTTCTGACGTCAACTGGCGGTAATTTTCTATTGGTTGGTTACACCACGGTGAGGACGATCGTACTTGGTCCAGAACCGCTGCGCTTCTTCACTTCTGATCCTATCTTCGGCGGAGAAGGACGTCCCTCCCAGGCTGCTGGCTGTCAACGACTACTGCCTTCTCAGTTTCCTTATATCGCGTTCCGCTTTTCCTTTCTATCCGAGTATCTTGTCTTGTTTCGAGTCTGTTTTCTTCCTCTTTCGTTACCCGAGTTATCTCTTCTCTTCTGGTTTATTCACGTGAGTTTCTGTTACCCTGCGAACACCCCAGTTCCTTTTCGTAGCTTATCGTCTCTCTGCCGATCACTCTGATCGTTCACGATCCTATCTCGGGGTTTCGCGTGGATTTCTTTAACTTAATTTCTTTTAATTGACAATATCGTTGAGCCATGTTATAGTCTATCCCAGCCTGTATTTACGCTCAATTAATTTCCGCAACTGTTTCATACTTGTTCTCGAATTTAATTTTCGCTTTTCACTGTTCCTTCTGTCTCTTGATTAATGTTCAACTACTTAAGCTGATTTATTGTGTAACCTCTCTATTAACGGGGTAATTATTCCGCTTATTTAATAACCTTTTCCCAAGTCTTTTTGTATTTTCTTGTGTATTGTGTCGGTATTTACTCGACCGCTGGTTTATTCCGTCATGTTTTTTGTAAGATTATTCCTCTTGATCATCTGTTCTATTTATTGGTTATCTCACGAGTATGCCCCTTTTGTAAATTTGACTTGCTTTTTAGCGATTAAGCGCTTTGTTACCGAATTTCAGAAATATCTCCAACTAGCGTCGCGATGCGCATTTGTACACAGTGTTCTGTATTCTCGTCGATTATTTCTCTCCCGTGCCATATTCGCGTCAGTAAATCGCGTACGTTATCCTTGAGCTTTTTCCTCTATTCGGCATGTACGCTGTGTTTGTTATCGCATGAAACTCCACCGTAGTCATGTCGCGTCCTGGTAATAATTTGATGCGTTATTTCTGTAATAATTCGAAGTGTTATTCCGTTTTGAGCTATACACTTAGGGCTATGGTTAAATTTTTTGTTTATACCGAATCTGCGCACGTTGAATCTGTTGTCTAAAACATCTTCGCGTTGCGTTCTTACCGTTTGTATTCTTTTACGAGCCGATAAATTTTTAAAAAATTACTTCTAAAGAAATCTTTTATTATTTATTTCCTTATAATTTGACAATTATAAAAGTGTGGTTGAATATTTTCCTCTCGACCTACGTTTCCCTCCGCCAAATACTCAGCCACCGAGTTACCTTTTCTTTTTTCCTTCCCGTTCCGTTACTTATCGTGGTACTTTGTACCTGTCGCCCAATACTTACTATTTTCAGTATTTGAATTTTGCCGTTAATTTTGCATTGTCTTTCCGCATCGTCTCGTTTCGCGTTCGGCCGTGTTTGGGAGAGGGGAGGGGAGCGTCGAGAATTTTGGAGATCAGGAGCGCCATTAGAAGATGCATGAAAAAGAGAACCGTGACTGGGAATTCATTTGCACGGTAAAATTTCACACGCAGGGGAAAATTATTCTCGGAATTCATTTAGGGAGAAAAAAAATCATCTTTATGCACGTCTTTGAAGCGTAGTTTGAGTCTTTTTGCACAAACGTACAAAGGGATTCATACGATGTAGGTATCTGTATGCAGTAGTCCGACGTTGACGTCATCTGATGGGATTGAAAAGCGGGTAAATCCTTTGCAAGCTCAATTATGTGTGTAATCAAAGCTCCTTTCTCCTTTGCGCAGCGTTGAAACACAAAGAAAGACAGAAGTTTTATGTTTAAAACGTGATTACTGATTCCCGGGAATTGTTAAATTTTTTTACTTTAATTTCTCCACTACAGGAGCGAGAATCGTTGCGGTACCTAAACTAAAACCGGATCTTCTTCTCTTATACATAAGTTGGTCGCTCTTTAATGAAACCTTTCCCCGCGAAAACCTGAGGATAATGTATGTACATTTATGAAAATTTTATTCTTTGCCTTCGAATTATTTTATACCAAGGGATCATTCGTACCCTTTTCCGTTCACCACACGCGAATCGCAAGATCTCTTGTGCAGACACGTTTTGCCCTTGACCCTGATCCCAGCCCACAATTATACACCTGGTTACCGGGCTCATCGTCGACCGTTGAAAGGTTAGATCGCGTGTGCAATTATGACTGGAATTTTCTTTCGCATTCTAAGCTTTGCCTTTAAAATCTTCTCAACACGTGATCTGAAATATCCTCGTATAGTGGTTCCGCCTCGCTAAGCGTGGGATCGTAATTTGCGAATGTCGGATTTCTTCTTCTTCTTCTTCTTCTTCTTCTTCTTCTCAACCCCTCGTGTTTTGTCCCTTTCTTCAGACCGAAGAGTCTTCCGGAGTATCTGCAATCAGCGCGACGTACCGCTGTTTGAGAGTTCGTTTGGTACGTGACTAATATGACGCATGTCGGCGTATGCGAGATATTGGCATCTCGATAGCTTGGCTCGTATAAATATCGTCTAGAGAACCTCGATCAAGTTACCGTGTGTATACCTTATACGTATTTTGACGAGAAATATTGTCACCGAGATGAAGTATGACGTAGTTTTTTGACGGTGACTTTACAACGATTGTTATAACGTCCTCAATACATGGGCCTACATCCTTGTAGATACTTTTACAATAACCCCTCATCGTTGGAAAGTTGAAAAAAATCATTCATATTTATTATACAAATGATATATTATTATAAATGTTTGTCGAAAACTTAGATTTCGCTATTAAAACTTTCAACGGCACGATTAAATGTAAAAATAGTTTATGCATCATTGTTATCAACACTGTATCTGCAAGACCAAGCCACCGAAATATCTGTGAATAACGCCGGAAGTACGATCAGCACGCGTGCTCGAGTGAACGTCGCTCTCGCTTAATGAAACAACCTTGGTGAACAGCGGTATCAGAACTGTTCTCACACTCTCAAAATTACAGCTCAGGCTTTTGATAAGGGTATAAACGTGTTTGCCGATCCTCTAAGCAGCACGATTCGTATCTGCGGGCAGACTCGTTGCGTTGAGGACCACCGTGGCATTTGCAATAACATAGCACAGTTTACACACGACTTATGAAATGTTTAGCATTATACCGTTTCCATCGAACCAAAATCAGTGGAAGATGCACACGGGGTTAATTCACACGTGCATTGCGGGACCACACTCTGGTGGCCAAGCAATGATCGCATCAGCTTACCGTGGAAAGTCCGAGAATAGATAGAAATAGATATAGATAGATAGATAGACAGATAGATGTAGTATATTTATATCTATAACAATATTAGACAATGCAGACAAACAAAAGTAGACACATCATAATTTTACTATGTTTTGATATGTTACCTGTTTCATTGAATTTCATTTCTCGTTTGAACCTTCGACCATAAAATTATCTTACCCATTTAACCATTTTAATCAAGAACGAGGTAAACACGGGCAAAGGTCATCCAACACATCAGTTCAACGGATGATTGGTCTTACTGTTCGGGTTAAGACACGCTGGATACACGCCCCCATATTCCAAAGACCACATCGGTTTTACATAAGTATTTGATCCCATGAAGACATCTTTTGATATCAAGCTCATTCTCCTTAATCCCAGTCAAAAAGATCACGTTAACTAAAGGCCCGAGAAAGCTGACAAAGTTATTACTCAGAATTTTACGGTAGCAACCAGATCGACACACGATGCAATTTTTAGCAACGCGATCACGTAATTTGCTTGCCGATTTATCAGCCGAAACAATGACTGTTTCTTGTGTAGGTTTAAAAATGAAGCAGTGTCGTCGAACTTGACATTGCTTCGGTGAGGCTGCTCGCGCGGTATGCGAATAATATTCATGGGGGGGATTGGAATGATTTCAACGATTTTAGGCCCGTTTCGAAGATTCCTTCACAGGACTGCCGGATGCTTCGTCTTCACGGAATAGATATTGTACGCATGTTATATTATCGTTGCTGAGTACGCGGACAATTATTCTTGAACTAAAATGGTCCCTCTCAAGGCGCACCCTTGTATTCGTCGTATGACAGTACAAGGTAATACACCATAATGTAGCCTCGCCATACACTCGAATGTATAGGCCCGAAATACTCCGCTTTTTGTCAACGGGACAGTGAGTTATGTTCCTTACATCTCAACGAAACGTAATCGTTTTATCTACAGTCACGCAGGACTGCGTATAGGACCCCCTAAGTGAACTGGGCTTCTGAGTAGATTCAATCTCGAATTTGTTGCTCGCGTTGAGACAAGCCTACTCCATTTTCTCGGATAATTTCGTATTTACGAATTGAACGCGTATTCGAGGAGTAAAAATGAAAAGAAAAGTATGTAGTTGAAACAGCAAAAATTTCCTTTCACATTCTCGAACTCTCTTAGATGAACGATGTTCCAATATTTCTACGACTGGAGACTTCTTCTTTACCGCGTTCAGCTCTCTTTTTCTTGTCCTTTTTTTTTTTATTTTTTCTTTGACGACTTTGCATTTTTCATCCTGCCAAAGTGTTGTTCGTTATTACTGGTGCACAAGGTACCTACCCTTGTACTTGGACACGTTTGAACTACGCTGCAGACTTTGTTTTGCTTTGAACAAACGCGCAGCAACGCCTTAGCGTGCAGCAGCGTCTAACAATAAGTGTACTGCGAAGTGTGATGAAAATTTGACGTTGTGATAATTAGAACGCACTATTAATTCTGAAAATATTTTTTACTGTTGTGACATGGATCTTGCAGAAGGGAGAATGTTCAGGCTGCATTATAAATTTATAAAACCAAGAAAAGGTACCAAATGAATAATATTTCCAATTCAAAGTGAATTAGGTCCCTTGCATTCGTGCATGCCTATACTCGACTTATTTTTACAATATCACTTTTGGAATACAAGAAGATGATGTTACATCGGAATGCATGGGATTTAATTTTCGAAGAGTCTCCGGGTATTTAATTCAGAAATGTTGCTTCGAAGTCGGACATGAAATCCAGAATACTGAGAAAGCTAATCATTCAGAGATCTTGTATCGGAATGTGCAAAGTGCCAAGTGGGAAACAGCATTTGAATAAAAATGCGAACGAAGTAAATCCACGCGTTATATAAATTATATATGAAGTGTGTTCGTGCGTGTAGCTTGAGTAATGAGAGGAAAGAGGAAGGAATTTGATTACTCACATTCAGGGTAGAAGATACGTCGTTTGCTACGACCTGAACACAAAACTCCGCCTCGCCGAAAGAGAAGAAGCACCGTCGTATAAGCTTTTAGCTTCGGGTAGCAAGCGAGAGGCAATTGTGTGAGTGTCTTTGAAAAGCACACAAAATTGCAGGATATTACTGCCGACAGAAATTCAAAGTGGTTCCTATTGAGGTAACGCGCGAATTCACAGCTTCTTCAAAGTCTGCGGAGGCGACGGATATTTGCTGGTTTATTTTTTGTTTGTCTCCTCGACTTCTTCTCGTATATATGTATTATATATGGGTATAGTCAAGGAAACCCCGTGACCCGGGTTTTTCGCCTAGCGGCTTTTCACGCTTAATTTGTATTTCGGGTTTTCTTTCTTTTTTTTTTTCCTTTTCTTTACAATGAAAATTAACAAATTCATTCTGTATTAGAATTGCTAATACAAGTCCTCTCCGCTAGTAGTACTTTTCCTCGTACTGATAATCAAGACACCGTAAATCGTTGACAGCTGCGTAGAGTGTAATATCGCAAGATATCATAACGGAGATTCTTTTTTCTCCCGTTATTTCACGCTTTATCTCTCTCTGTATTTTTCCTCGCAAGCGTACAGTTTTGTTGATATCGGAGAACAATAAGACCCTTTTTCCTACTCTTCGGTAAGTTTCAATTTCCGGTATTATCCGGAAATAGGAGTTTCCTATTTCTTACATAGGTCATTATTTTTTCACATGACCGGGCTCCCCCGTCACGGATCGGAGGATATAACATTTAGTATCAAACCAATTTTCTCTCTCATTTATAATTCTTACGTCGCCTGTATATACATCTATATTTTATATGTGTATATATATATATATCCGTACACGCAGCTTCTACTCTGATCAAGTGCACCCGCGGATTATTCTCGGACTTTATATCGTCGTTCCGTTGAACGCGTAAAAAGAAATTCGGTAAAGCAGATCCGTCAAGTACTTGCGAATCTTTCATTTATATCGGCACGCTGACGTAGATGATTCAGAATCGCATTGCTCAGTGGATATTACAACGTTCCGTAAATTAGTTTCGTCCGCGCTTTAACCCGCGCTGTATTTCATATCGAATGTCACACCTGGGAAAAGAGAAAAATGCTTCGAAGTAGGCCGTCGATGAATACCTGCAATTGTCTCGGGGCTTGTTACAGCTGGGCCCTCTGGCAGCATATTGCCTCGTTATATTTACCATCTTTGTCACGTCAGTCACATTCGTCTCGGTCTGAAAGAGAATATCTCGCTTCAAGCGTAATCAAAGTTTCCGGGATTCTGTGTAAGTTCAGGCATTCCTGTTCCTTCCAGAAAGTAGTCGACTCCAATTTGCGTATATTTCGTCAGCGGATAAAATCACTTTAGTTGTAATTAGACGTATCGGAATTGACTTTCTCCCACGCGTTGTGTTGTGTAGGTAGATAGACGGGTAGGTACGATATTAACGTTGAGTGCCTCTGAAATGGCAAGATTCGAATTCCGGTGAGATTAAATCCGAAAGCATGGCGCGGACGAATATGAAACGAAGGGAATGTGCCGTTGATGTAACTTATTCAAATTTGCGTGTATATCTTCCTGGCCGCGGTCTCCATAGATATACAAGCCGTAATACGTCTGACGTAATAATCCCGACGCGGCAGAGTCGAATTAAAGACGAAATGTCATTTCTCCCTCGGAGCCTCGGGGCCGATTGGCAATATTCCGTTCCATTTCTACAGGCGACGATCCTACTTCCTTCCGAAGTTGTACTACCGGGTAGCTGACTGAAAATGCATTTCTAGTTTCGCGAATTCGTCAATATTTTCACGAATCCAATTCACCCCGCGGTGACTCTCAGACCATCCGGTGAAATTCCACCCCGATTCATACCCTGCGGGTTATCCACGTATAGAGTTGCACGGCAGGCGTCACCCCGGGGGGAAGATGTCCGTCGTAGGGTGAAATCCGCGGTGAAATTTGCATCACAAACACCTTTGTACGGCTTGTGGAAACCGCCTCGCTTCAACCTGACTACTCGCGTACATCCGGACCGTACCGAAATTAAACGCTCACCTGGTATATCTATATTTGTTTGTTTGACTACGGGTCCCGCGCTCCTGTTTACTTAGCTATGTAATATGCACGCCCGTGTATTATCACCCGGTCCTCGCCGCGTATGTCACGCGAAATCTACGCTATATGTCTCCGGTCGAAACCGAGCGTAATTTGGCATGATGCGATGAAGTTCTCCGGGACACGGCGGCGTTAGGTTTACGCAAGAACAACACACCGCGGCAATGTTCGCCGATTTATTATTCACCGACTTTGCTCTCGAGTCATTAAGGTTGCAAAGCTCCTCTCCTCCACCCCCCCACCCTCCCCCCTCCTCCTCCCGCCCCTTGGCCATACCGTGTTTCGTTCCCGGTCTACGACTTAACCAACTTAACCGCTGGTAGCTACCGCGAGAAATCCGTTAAGTGAGTGACTTGAATATTTATCGGTTCGGAGTGAGGCTCCGGTCCGCCGGCCATCCATCTTGAATTTATCAACTCCGCACTGTGCTTGCTCGTGCATCCGCGTTACACACACATGTACGTATAAATAATATCCGGTAAGGGTGCATACGTGCTAGAGCGGGTACGTCTGTGGTCGACCTCCGTTCTGCTCGAGAGCTTGACCGAGTTCGTCTATGCGTGGACTGAGCTGAATCGGGATCAAAGATCTTGGCGAACGTCCAGATTATTGTCTCCGAAGTACGGAAAAAGTCTCGTGCAGACGAGTCACTCGGAGTCAGTGCCCAGAATTTTGGTTCCCACAGGAAGAGTCACCCTCATCCCCTGCGTCTGTCAAATTTTATTACAAAACTCGGAATTCGATTAACAACGTTGCCGTTTCAAACTCGTTCGTCGCAAGGATTTTATTAAAACTCATGGATATCCGATTGGCAAATTGTCCCGTCACCACGCATATCCAAGCTCTCGCCGCCATTCTTTAACGCCACTCCCCCCCCCCCCCCCCCCTAGCCAGGCAGTATTTTTTTTGTTTTTTATGAAATGGGTACGTCGGTACAGTGTTGTACTGTTTCTACTCGTGTCCTTCATACATTCGCGTATACGCACTGCCTGACTTAACTCAGATAACCGCTGACTATGAAGTTACAGTTATGATTTTCTGCATCCCTAAAAATACTGTTTCAATTACTGGTATCGAAGCAAAAGTTCCCTGTAATGAGAATCTTCTAGTCGACTAATATCCAGAGTTACAGTTCATTAGCGTGTACGACAACTTATTTCATTAATATTATTACATATCTTTATACTTCCGGAAATTGAGTGAATACCATCTGTGTGTGGGTGAAGAAAAAATAAAAATAAATACGAAGTTGCCGAAGAAGGTATAATAGAGGCCGGGCAGCGGACTCATGCCTGAAGTCACTATAGCAATTTCCTCGTTCTGCAGACTTTTTCCGGTGGTTCAGCCTCGCGGGGGATCTTACCTGGCATTCAGGTTCTCATGTGTGAATAGCGTAGCACACATGGCAACTCGAGTGCATCTATAAGTGTACCTCCGGTCCGTGATACTCGCCCCTTAGCCGCCCGCTCTCGACGCTCTTCGCGCGGCCCATATTCTTGCGAAACTTGAACCAGCAACAATGAATGAACAAACAAGGTGTGCGAGGCGAGAGGAGGGAGCATAAAAAGGACCGATGGGACGTGGCCGCCAACTTTGCGGAGTTTACGGCGAGCCTGCGAGCCTGCAACGAGAAACCAGTTTCTCGTATATTTTCACATCATTTTATATATTATTCATGTGCAGCACGTTGGGCGGGGAGAATCCACGTCCCAACAACTAGGATGTACCAAAGAAGAAGGAAACGATGAATAATTCTTCTTACAACCAGCTGATGACGTGAACATCAAAGAAACTCGATGGATATTTATGCAGAAATACGAGTATATCTCGCCTGGTGATTCGAAGGGTGTAATGCCTAGTTTCTTCGTCGTCGTTTTCTGTTCCTAATTTTAAAAGAAGATTGTACATCAGCCTTCCATCACGTCAAACGCCGCCGACGACGAGGCAGGCTTTCTCACAAATATCCGACGTCGAAAGTGGCTGTTAAATTTATTTTTCAGCTTACACCCCCCTCCGCTGTTTATCTCCGGGTATTATACCTGTTACAGGACAAAGGAGGCAAACAATTTTAACAGCTTATTGAATTTTCAATCTTCCTACCAGTGTGTGGGGGTTCTGCTAATAACCCGGTTTGGCTGCACACTCGGGGCCGACGGTACTTGAAGTCATCGTCACCAGCTTTAATTTCGGGGAAACTTCACCACCCCGGCAACACCGCGTAGCCCCATTTCAACCGAGTTTGCCGCTCTACGAGGAATATATTCCAACCCACCGAAACAATTCCAAGGATTAGCAGTGCTCCGCTAGATATTTACTGAGCTCAGAAGTATTCCCAACTTGAACGTCAGTTAGCTCGAGTGTGGGTCAGATAACCAGAGACTATAAGATTTCTTCCCTCACCTTACAACTGCATTGTAGGTATACCTAACCTAACTTTCCTGTCGTTTACAGTTCCAGTAGGCAGTAGAAAAAGTGCTCGTCGATTTCTCGTTAAGGAGACGGGCATCAGACGTACTTACAGATTCACCTCGAGAGAAGCCATTTTCAGAAAGCTTTTCTCTTACAACGGAGTCTTTCAATACCGTAGTTTTTTTTACGCCAGTCGTCCGGAGTCCTTCGAGCCCTAATCAGCCTCATCAGCCTCATCAGCCTAATCAATGTCTCCGAAACTTCGTATCTCATACACTTAAATGCAGTCAAAATAAAAGTCGTTAACGCGAGGGGAATTACACACAATATTCACCACCGTTTGGAGCGAAGCCAAAAATGCGATGAATGTGATCGATTTCGCTCATTTGGGGACGACGCGACGTTGCCTCTGTATGCGGTATTTTCTGTATTTACGCAACCGGATGCTCTCTCGCGATGCTGTTCTCACTAAATTTTAAGTACCTAGAAATCGGAGAGCAGCAACCGATTTTTCTCTAACTGCATCTGTATACGTAATTGTGGGACTGAGGTGTTCCGGGGCTTCGGTGTCAACTAATTATTCTTTAAAAGAGTGCCGAACTGTTCCAGTGAAACTTTGCTATTGTAAAGTCCTTTGAGACGCACTGTAGCTGACGCTCGGCGACACTATGCACCCTTTACCGGTGTATTATGCACGAAACAATGCAAGTATAAAGCATTATCCTCGGGAGTAGATATTTCGAAAATTAACCGGCGCTTATCACTTATTTACACGATTTTGTAGCGCCGTTGTACGTTCATCAGAGCTTATATCTCTAATATCGAATGGGACTTGCGGTCGTACGAAAACTCTTCGAACTATCCGTGATTTTGACGTTCAGTTTGATGGAATTTCTCTAGCGAGTTGCGAAGAATTTAATATCCAATAATTTGCAATACGTTGTACATTTTACCCGGAATTTATACAAAGCGCTTGAAACGGTTGCAGGTATTTAGAACTTTGACGGAAGATTGATGTCGATCGATCGCACGACATTCTACCTCGGTTATTTACCGCATAAGTTTCCGCGAGTTTGTAAAAATCAGCAGGGTGGAGATACTTCCGCTTTTCTTCATTCATTTGTTCACAATGCCGTAGGAATTCTGAAACTATTTTCTTCTTTATAAACAATACTACCGACGTTCGTAACCGTGCAACTGTGATAATCGGCTACTTTTTCTAAACGAACTATAAAACAGCAACGAACGGAAGACCGCCGCGCAATCTCTGTAACAATCGCTCGAAGGTTTGAATTTAAGGAAGGTGCGGCGGGTCGCGGAGGCTGCAGTCAACTCTCGGTATGATTTGTTACATTTCCTGGAGCATTTCCCGCGTATAATACTAAGTGCACGGAATCCCAGCTCAATAAGAAGTCTGAAATGCATAAATTCTGCAGGATGCAAATTGCGTGGTATAATTTTCGCATTTGTCTCCTCGCGGGTCTGCCGAGGGTTGGATGCTGCCCCGTCGCTTTGGCCGCCCTCACGGCATCGGAACCCGGAGAGGGTGAAACGGAGCCGTGTGTAGCCTGCGTCGTCGGCAGTAGTAGAGACACCGTCGAGTCAGCCATGAGCCATCCGCCCGGCTCGCCGCGGACACACCCATACACGTCTAATCTAACCTTTCTCCCCCTTTCGCATTTTTTCCTCCCCTTTCTTCCTTCCGCCTCCCCGCACCTCCGCGCGTCCAGTCATTTGATATAAATTTGAATGGTGTGCGCTTGAGTCGGCTGAAGGCGAGCTGTACGGATTACAGATTGCGGGGAACGAAGTATCCGAAAGACGTTATACGTATACGTAATGGAGGGGGAGAGGGGACGAATGTTTGAAGAAGAGATAACCACAATGGCGGGCGGAGGCTGCGATACCGTTTTCCACGGAAATATATGGGGAATTCCATGCGAACTCAACCAACGTCCGATTCTCACCACTTTTAATTTTTTTTTTCAAAATTGGTTCTGCAATTTTCCCAACTCTAAAACGGTAGCCTGAATTGTTTCAGGTCTTTTGTTCGACTGGTTAATTAATTTAGTTAATTATTTATAAATATTATTACAATGAATTTAATTAACGGTATGAAAATTCCCAAAAAATCCTGAAAACTTTCATATTTCACTTAGAACATTTCTAGACCGGTTTCATTATTCAGTTGACGAAAAAAAATTTCGGCGCCAAAAAAATTGACAAAAAACGCTCCATATTAAAATCGACCAAAAAATCTTTTATGCGAAAAATAAAAGTTTTGAGAATTTTTCGTGAATTTTCAGATCGTTTAAATAATGTTGTAGTTGAGCAAAAAATTGAATGTGCTGCAAACAATTGTAAGAAGATTTGGTCCATCATGGGGCAGGTCTTGAAATCTTTGGAATAGAAAATACAGTTTCTGAGAATTTTTCGAGAATTTTCCAAGAGGTCCTTTTTAAAATTACTCCAAATATTTATAGATGATTGAGCGGTGGAATGAAAAATCTGAAAAAACTCCGGGTATTGTTTCAGAGTTGGAACAACTGCAGAATGAATTTTAAACAAAATCAGAAACGATGAGGGTCAGACGTTGGTCGGGTTTGCATGGAATTCTTCTTGTATAAAACAGTTACACGGCATGTATGTTCTATAGGTATGTATATTATTTTCCCGGTACAAAAGGGTCGTAGAACGGGATCCAGCTTTCAGATTTCTTTTCAATTGCATTCGACGTCGGGCTAGTCGGCTGCATGGCTCTTGTGTGCTTGCGAGGAATCGAAACATCCGTCGACGAGATATTTTCTCGTGAATTACATAAACGATACACTCCAAACACTGTCATATATACAATGCGCGTGGATGCATTTATGCAGTCAGTTCTCTCACCGACGATCGACGCACAGCATCAATCGGAGTGTTCGCGGACCTGGCGTTGATAAAGGTAAAAATACACTGTGTGCTTCGTTCCTTTTCGCGTTGCCGTACCCGGCAGTATATTCGGGGGTCTAGCCGGGGAGAAAGAAGATCACGTTCCGTTCTCTTCGGTGAAAGCTCTCCGCGCATTCGATGCATTTGGGAAATATTGCCGTCTCGGAGGATGAAGCACCGGATGATTGATACACCTTCGTCTTAAGAGGTCGTGCGGGATGATGAAATGTGGGTCTGGAGGAGGTGGAGGACGCCGTAGGGGTCATAGGGGCGATGCAGGGTCTCGGAGGTAGAGGACGTTGCTCTGTTTATAAATCATTTTCTAAATCCTGCAGGGCTTTATATAGGATTTTCGTAACCGATTGCGAGCTTACATTGTCAGCAAATTTTTACCCTTCATTTTTTTTTCTTCATTCTTTCTTTCTTCCTTTCTCTTTCATCCTATGTTTACATCACGGGTATGACGAAGCAGACTGAAATTCGTGTATGGATGTAATTTACAGCTGACATCTTATCGAAAATCGTCAATTAGACATCATGGTGCCCGGTGACATATCATCCGGAATAATTGCACGCGCGTGCTTGCATTCATCGCCCTCCTTTGTACCTACACATTACAAACTCATTGATCGTTGTGAAATTCTTTTCTTTTCTTTCGGTGACTGATTGGTCAAAGAAATCACGGGACCGCCTTATATCCTGAAACCGTCTAATATTGATTCGTCTGTAATTCATTGTGAAAAGTTTTCAGTTCTTTCTCCTTCTCGTCGACTCAGGGATTCGATATTATGACTAATTTTTACCCTCCCACCGATCCAGAGCTAACGCTTATACATATTGATTCTCGTATTTGAATTGATAATTGATCATTCCGACCGTTCTTCGAGCCTGGGTTCAGTCGAGAAGTGAAAAAGTGGTTCACGTGCATTATATAATATATACCCTTATGCGTAGTGTAAACTATGACATATATGTGGAGATTGTGGCTCGTACATTTTTCCATACCAGTCGTAGTTCAGCAGATCGGCAAATAAAATGCACTCCTCATCGATCAATCATCCCGTATCTCGTTCTGAATATTTTCGATGGCGGCACGTACGTGCGTTTTATATCCAATTAACTGAACTCGCCATTTCACACGTCAGAATTTACCACGATAATATTTTCCGGCTCTCGTCGCAACCCTCGCGCTAATTAGGTTGGATTAGGTGTAGGTGCAAGACTCTATTCAGTTGCCACCGGAGCCAAATCGTCGAGGCATAACATTGTTGTGGATATCCGTAGTTGACGCCGTTCTAGCCTGGTAGATTTACCAGTACCTGTGATCATCTGCGTGCGAAACTTGGTCGCCAAAGTAGATTTCCTATCCATTAAACTCTGATCGAATTGTCATGTATACCTGATTCTCGGTAAACCAAGCCAACGGTATTCTTGACGATTTACGCCTCTGGTTGCTACACTCTGTTTGCCTCTGACTGCAAATTCCTGCGCTGAAAGATTCCTGCGATCTGTTTGTTTCTGATTTAAGGCATAAATTAAGCTCTTTCACTGGAAATATAAAACGGATTAATGAAAGGCATGAAAATTTGATTGCACGTGAAAGCAGAGAGACGAGTTAAAGAGGATTCCCGAGTTTAATACGTTTTTTACCCTCACTCTCGTCCAGCTTATTGCGGCATTTACCTCTTTATTAAATTTTCAACAAAACCGAAGTTGAAGAGTATTTGATTCTCTTTCCAAGCCCATACCATCAGAGAAAAACCCAGGTTTTTGCTTCGTTCGAATTATAAATCAGCGTCGGTAGAAGGTGAATAAACATAATTTTTCCATAAATTATCATTGACTACCAAACGGGGATATTTAATCCGACGGACGGTGCAAAAACAAACAATAAAAAGAAAAAACACCTACAGAATAAAAATACGTCTGAGTTTTCGCCCCCGTCTAGTTAGTCCGACTGTAATTAACTTCACCCTCATCTACGCACGGCTCAACTTTGACAAAACTGAGCCAGTGTGGCGTAAGGATGCGACGCCCCTCGTTCATCGACGCTGTTAGGTAGAGACGCTTTCCTAATTAGCTCGCAATATTTCGCACGAAACTTATAATCGCGACAGCGCTTGCAAGCTTCTTGTCATAGATTATACGCAGATGTAAAATGGACGCGTCGTGCAAGTGTAGGAAAATTTGAACCGCCGTCGGCCGCGACGTCGCTCGGCACTCGATCACGCCCTTCCGCCACTTATACTCGAAACAATAGGTCACACGGTATAGGCAATAAAGCTCTTCAAACCCTATCGTTCTCGCTGGAACTGTACCATTCGCTCGCTCGATCGCTCGAGAGCTTCGCGCGGTGTTGTACGTGTATATTTGAAGCCTGCCGTGTACCGTGTGCGTGTGTGTGTGTGTGTGGCTTTACTTCTACCTTGTAAGGCAGGTACCTCCGAACGTGTATAGCTCTATATCACACCTCGACTATACGTGTACAGGAGGAATATTCTTACCGCGTTGTAACAAGGCGGCGGAGATGTTCTCGGTTGCGAGAATAAAGTCGGGGTCTTGCTTTTTATTTTGTGGAAAGGGTATACTGGACAAAGGAGTGCCGGGGAAAGTGTTGAAATGAAGGAGAGTTCCTTTCTTGGTTATCAACCTACCACCCTATATTCCTGCTTCAGAGAGTGTGAGATTCGTTTACCTCATTTCACGTCCCGGGGTAGAGACTTTCTTTAGCTCGATTACTTCCATCTGCTCTTTACTACACGATTCTAACGCACTTTGAAGTCGAGACACGTTTATGCTATCCATCTAGTCACTTTTCGTTGCCGCAAACTGTATCCGGGGGAACATGGCAAAGTGAGAGATACAGAATTGGGTTTATTCAATTCTGAATGGAGTTTTCGGGGCTGCTTTTGAACATGAAAATTTCAAGCGAACTGTTTGCAGGCGAGGACTTTAAATACTATAATAAAATTTCGACGGGGATCGATCAAAGAGGTGAAACCGTATGCTAAAAATCTGATTTCTATTCTGTTACAGATTTACCGAGTACCATCCATCCGAGCTACACTAGTCAACGAAGTGTGAGTATTAACCTTCGTCATCCCTCAAAATTAATCCCTGTATAACTAGGTTAACTACCCGGAATTAGATATAATTTGGCTAATCAACTTGAACGATGACGGATGATTACTCTCATCCATACTCTCTCGGCTGCTGCTTTTGTTAACGGCAGAGAATAATCAGCCGGGTCAATGGGTCAGGTGATATAACTTTGCGGGAGAGGAGTAGGACAGGTGTGGCCATCTGCACTAATAGCTCGTCTTCCGAGTGGTTAGCAATTACGACCACGCGTCCAAGATAGCTCGAATAACATGCGCGACCCCTTAAACGTTCCTTCACACTCCAGCCATCCTCACAGGGCCTTTGCGGGTGCGATGAAAATGTACGAGGTGAGTTTTATTTTCCGTAAAAGAAGCGCCGGACTCTGTTACTTTTCATCACAAGGCGATGCATCTCTTCTTGAAATGCTGTGAAATTTAACATGCCTGCGAAACCTCCTCGACATAAATTAAACAATTTATCTTTCGAGTATACGCGCGGGCGACTAATTTACAATGTAAATCGCAATTGTTCAATCTTAATCACTTTGTTGATCAATTTTATCCCATCACTCTTACCCACCTCCACCCGTAATATCCTCTGGCTTACTCGGCTTCGTGCATTAACTCAAACGCACGTATATAGACGGAGAGCAATGAGCTCATTTCAGGATCCAGGCGGACGACGTCGCGGCGCAATTCGCTCGATTACACACAACCGCTTCACGGTCCTCCTCGCTGTTTCATCTGTATAAGGTGTATACATTCGCGAAGGCGACAATTACACGTCCAGGTATATACCCATACTGACGCCGCGTAGGTACGTACGTACCTACATAAATCAGCTCGTCGAGGGGTTCCTACGGAACACGCAGAAGTTACTTCCGCGTTTCAATATCGCGGGGTTGCCGAAGCTCTAGGATTGACGGAGTAGCCAACGATGGTAGTCCAGATTTACACCTTGGACGGAGATTTTAGGAAATACACTTCGAGTGCCGGGGATTCTCTCCGTTTGTCCAATGTGACCTCTTCCCCTCGCGATACGGTTGAGGCAGAAACAAAATGGGGAACCGGATCAACGGACATGGCTTGTCTGCACAAGCAGCATCGCCGCGCCGGGGGCTTCGAAGCCATTACAACTAGCTGAGCGAACGCTTAACCAGAAGTATATATATTGAAGAAATAATGATTTAGGCAGACGAGGCAAGGGAAAAGGGTTGAAAATTTGCGGTACTAACCAATTCCGATAAATTGCCGAGGGGGCTGGGATGTTTTCGGCATCCGCTAACCTTCAGACCACGCGTACATTCACCAACTTTCACTCTCACCCTGAGCATCGATAAACTGAAATTCCTCTGTCGCTTGGTAATTGACTAGAAGATGTACTCTCCGAGGGAAATTGCCAGCCGCCAACTCAATGCTCTATGTATATACATATATATATGTATGTGTGTGTCTCTCTTTCTCTCTCTTTCTCTAAAAGATTCCCATCTATTCGTGTATAAACAGACCTTTGGATCCAGTCCATTCCTCAGTTATCGCCTGCACCCTTCGTCATTACCTTCGAAACCCTTACCTACCTACCTAATGAAAAATTTCATTCACCCGTTTCGAATTATAATTGTTTTACGTCGCGATCATGCGAGGCGACAATGGTCGGGAATTCCAGGCTAATTACGACTGAAATGTGTGAACAGAAGCAACGTGGGACTCTCCGGTTCTCTTGGCGTATTATGTGCTGGCTTTGTGCGACGTATACCCAGCAGTATTGTGTATTGTGTATTGCCCATTATGCCAAATACACGTGCCTTGCGGCTCCTTTTGGCAAAGTGAAATTCAGTTTTGTGCCAGAATTCATTGTCCTTACCACCTACGGCCGGATTGCAGTTGCATGGTTTTGCGTTGTTTGCTTCGACTGTCATCGTCGGTCATTGTTAACGACGACTTTTGGTAAGTCATTATGTATCTCCCAATAAACATTGCTGGTAAATAAATCGTAAGAAATACGTCGAAAAATAACGTTGTATATAGTTGAATAATCGTTCAGCACATACGTTTTTTCTCGTGAAAAATGTCCGCCCTGATATAGGTTTTTTCTACTGCGCTCATCAACGTTTTCTGTTAGTGATTATGATCCGGATATTCCACGGTTGAAGTAAACGTCGAAATTACGGTTTTCAGAAACGTAATGAAACAAGTATGAAAGAACGCAATTTAAATGTTAACGTAGACGTTTAATATATACCTGTTATAGCCACCATTTTTCGTGGTTCAAACACGTTTAATAAGCGTGTTCATTGGAAAATTTTTTTCATAATAATACACGTACTTAATGTGTGTTGATTTAACGTAAAAACGATATCCGTAAACAATTATTATACGTTTAATTGAATACACTTAATCGAATATCACGCGGTTCCGATAAACGTGTAACAACCAACTTGAGAATATGTTTTCGGTATAATTTTTCATGTACTATATTAATACACAAGCTGTTAAAAGCTTCTTGTATGGTCAATATGGACTTATCTCAGGGGTTAGATGATACAGCAACGCTCACATTCTTAGCTATTTCAGTAATGGTAACTTGCACCAATTAAATGATATTAATTATTTTACATCCACACCTATGTATTCTTATGAGAAATACAGGACAACTAAATGAGATAAAGCACACACCTTTGCGAAACATGATATATATTTATTATAAGGTACTTTCATCCAAGGCAACAATGACAATAGTTACATTGCACACGTATCGAAATATCCGCTTTAACAATGTATCCGAAACATAACAGTAGTTTTTTATATACCAGTTTGTCTGTATCGTTGATGCGGACATTTTATTATGCCAACGATGTAACTGTGTGAATGTTGACTGGGATGTATAAATAAACATACAGTCTTTTACATATACGCATACCTCAATTGTACAGATGTACTCACAAGAGTATAGAAGTATAGCAAATAGTAAAATTAAGTAAACATGAACAAACAAAAACTTATATCCGATACAAGAGGTTTGATAACAAATAAAACATGAAACAAAATAATCATACAATGATTATACCCTAACGAGGAAAATTGTTAACTTTCATCTCGGGACTAGGTAAAAAATCACAATCCTGACAAAGTAAAATAATAAAAAGTATTGGCACATTATTTCAAAAAAGAACACAGACGCTATAGAAAGCGTTGTCTAGGTACGCAGTACGCATAAGTTTTAATTATTATTCGACCGCAGCTGGAGCATTCACTTCCTCGATATCACTGCTAATCCGTCAAATACCTGAAAATACATAGTATTTAACACCTGTATTCTAGGTAGAATAATCTTTATGTGCCATTTCAACGTTCTCTCAACGTGTCTTGACAGGTCTATTATATATCATTTCAACCACTGTGTGTTTATTGGGAAAAGATGCAGCCACTAAATGATCGTTCATTCGTACATGATACGTATGTGTTAGCGATCTATTTCACTGGATAACCTTATAAAAGAAAAACGATGCCTGCACAAGTAAGAGTGAAGCTAACAATAAATATCTGCGGCTTCTATTTGCAATCAGTATATATTCCATACCATAGACATGCTTCTTATAGCATTATCTACAAGCAATTCTATTGTGCCTACATCCTTTCGGCGACGTTCAAAAGCAAGTACGACGCAATCACAAAGTATTTGTTTCTTCTTTTTATTGTCAGGTTATTTACGCCTGTATTGTCATTTTCGTCTGTATTGAATCATCGTGATAAATTTTTCCAAATAGAAAATACATTTGTACTTACCAGCTTATGAAGGCTCACATAAACACGGACGTGCACTGACCTCGGAAGTTGGTCAAATTAGACTGATTCACTGATCGCGTGAGCTGAGAGCCTTCGCGAACGGCGGTGGGGGGGGGGGCATTCTGGCGCGTCGTCCTCGGCTCTCAGCGTGCAGGAACCGTACGAGTTACAACACGCTGACCTAGCGAGCCAATCAGAGGCAGAAGAAGAGGCGCGAGTATTTCACGCTCGGACATTCTCGATTCTTCGCGACCGCTTGTCGTTTGATACATGCGCTCATTATACGTATATGTAACATCCATGGTACACGAGCTTCATCTACGGCCACTCGCTTTCCTAGCATGGGTTATTCCAATATATACATTATGGTATAGGAAAACGTATGTTTTACAATTAATAAAGACGCCGCGAAGGGATGCACTTATATGCTCAACTACGTAATTTCTTGGTGACCTTTGTAAAAAAATCTGTTCATCGATTTTTCAACTTTTTTTCCTATGTTAGGGAATTAACAATAACACAAGGAAAAGAATTTGAAAAAATGGAGGTAACATATTGTTCTACTTTACAATATTACGTAGAATAAAATTATCACTTCTAGTGTTATGTCACCTGAATTTTTTCATATTTTTGATGATACTTACTAGTTTATCGAATGAAAAAAAAGATTGGAAATCGAATGACCAGTTGTTTACAAAATTTAAGGTAATCAGAAAAACGTGCTGAGGAGGATAACAAAACGTTGAATTTTAGTCACTGCTAACATGAGAAAAACTTGAATATAATGATTATAGTTCCAAATTCAAACATCGCAATATGTAAGTAAATGATGTAAAAGTTGATTCCTGCCCTCACTATGTTGAAAAGGGTAGTATTCTTGGATATGAAGGTCAGAAAGGTACGAAACAAATCTTGTTTACGTTTCGGCCCGAGTAGGTATATAATTCTGTGTATCGATATGACAAGTCTATGTACGACGTAATTTTCACGTATTACATGTGATCAGTAGATCAAAAGTGTATTGACTTAATTATTAAACAATTAATGAGAACATATTGGCAAGGTATGGTAACTATACGAAACGTTAAACTTGTGTTACTGGTGAAGGAATAAAATATGTATATTAGCTGTTCATGAGACTAGAAATATAATGGATTTTACCACACGTTTATACTACGGATCTCGCTTACCACAATAAAACGTTGATGATGGAACGCAGAAATTTTGTATTTTAATACCTACAAATATACCGATTTTTAACGAATTTAAATTGACAATTGAGCTAGTAAACAAAACGTTGATTATTAGTCTAGAAACCGTTGTTTAAATGTTGTAGAAAAGCAGTGAATTAAACGTTAAACTTGTGTTACCGGTGAAGGAATAAAACATGTATATTAACTGTTCATAAGACTAGAAATATAAACGGTTTTACCACACGTTTATACTACGAATCTCGCTTACCACAACAAAACGTTGACGATGAAACGTAGAAAATTTGTATTTTAATATCTATAAATATACCGGTTTTTAACGAATTTAAATTAGCAATTGAACTAGTAAACAAAACGTTGATTATTAGTCTAGAAACCGTTGTTTAAATGTACGTGTAATGAAAATCGTATAATATTTGTGGAGAGACAACGATTAATATTTTACTGAAAAATTACCGTATATCGAACACGGTAATATTTTCTACCTATACCATAATTATACGACCTTAACGTTTCTTCAACCACATTTTAACCGGCTCATGTTTACTGGGCTAGGTAATTATGTACGCGTTGTCGTTTGTTAACCAACATTTTATCAACTACCTCTTTAGTCTTCACAAAGCTTCGGGTGACACGGTTTGGTTCTGGTGAAAGTCACGCGCAAATTTAAAGGAAGTTTTCTTTCCGGTCCTCTTTTCATTTTCAACAACGCCGTCACGTCAGTAGAACGTAATTAAATAAATAAAACACGATCCTGCCGAGTGCTGCATGAATAATGCCCCAGGTCGAGATAAAACAAATTAACTGAAAACCGTACAATTCTTCCATGAAAATAAAATCTGATCTTCTTTGCCTTACGGAGTTCGGAGAACATATTTTTCCGACGGGGATTCAAGAACATGAATGACTTATATAAAAAAAGTTTGAAAAATGGGTTTACTAAAAGAAGCTTAGCTGCCGCGACGCACGAAATTGGGTAATGAAACTAAATTCCTCGCCTAATTTCTACGCTTGCTCTTGATTCCATAATCGTGTTGTTATTCATGAGATTATGATGACCTCTAATTTTTCCTAGCCTTTGTAGTCGGTTTGGCTGGATTAGATTGGCCAAGACTTCAAAGTTTGAACATGTACACCGATTCGTATGCTGAAACTGCACTTTTAGGGCAGAAATTATACCACCAACAAGTTGACCTCTCGTTTGTCCGATTTTTCAACCTCGGCACACCTAATAACAGCCTGATAAAACGATTTTCAATATTGGTACAAACTTGTTACAGGGATTATAGTTAGGTACTCTGAAAATTGTGTGAATATACTAACGCGAGGTGCAAATAGGTAAATCCGATTGGGTGTTACGATACCTCTTCAGCGTGGGTACACATCCGTACGAGAACCAACGCCGATGAGTTATGGTTAATCTATTAGTGCACTGCATGGACCATGCGCGGCGGGTGGCTAAGTGGCCAGTCGTGTAATCCGACGAAAAAAACTTGCAGGATAAAATGTAAACACGGTAGTTAATCAGCTCAACATCCTGATCAAATACCCAATTTGATTTTGATGGCGATTGATTCTTTTGAGCAGCAATTTTGAAACGCTGAAGTTGTACTTGCGTAGTTTATACGTGTAGACGAGGAATTTCTCATTGTACTTGAAAGTCTGAAAGCGAAATTGACTTTCTGTATGATATACTCGACCAGGTTTCACGCCGTATAACCTGATTTTTCGGGGAGTGCGAAAATATGTATGTAGTAACGGGATCGGGGGAGTAAATGTCTCTAATAACCGGAACGAAGTATCCACTACACTAGCTTTTAGCACGTATATAACGCGTGATGCCTTCATCTTACAAGTACAAAGGAGCGAAGGGCGGCGAAAGCTCACTTTGTCCCGTCGCCTCCTCTTACATCTCCCTCTTCTTCGCCTTCGCTGGTGCTGATGGGAATTGGCAGGCTATGAGTTACGAGGCGAGGTTCTATTTCGGCCCTCAAAGCCTCCCGGCACTTGATCGCGTTGGTATCAGACCTACGTCACTCAGTCACTCACCGTGCAGATCCATTTCCGAGTCGGGTTCCACTCTCTCTCTCTCTCTCTTCTTTTCCTCTCCTCTTCTCTGTTCCTCACTCCATTTCTCTTTTTCTCCCCCCCCCCCCCCCCCCTTACTCCCCCCGCCCGCCTTCTCTTTATCCTACACTCTAAAGCCTCCTTCTCACGGCCGGTGATCACGAACAGAAAACCGTTCACCGATCCTGCGGGTATATTACGTGTCTCTGTCCAGAAGTTCGATCACGGTAGAGTTTTAGATGAGGAGGATTCCATTTACGCATATCGCGGTATGTGTCATTTACAATGTACATACTTATGTCGGCAACTTGGTTTTACGTTACGCGAGGCGTTGTTGTCGCTAAAAGAGGGCCGACGCTATCTAGGATTAAGATCAGTAGAACAGAAAGGTGCAATTGTTTAGATGTCGGAAACGGTTACACGATTTCAAATCATGGTCAGATGAACGTTAATCCAAATTGGAAATAAACATTTCACACACTGTAATTATTATGTAGGGCAAGCGCAGCGATAGTCCATTTTACAACTTTTCCTTTGTCGTAAAATTTTTCATACTACTGGAACAAGATGTTGCGTATTGAATATACGTTGACTGTTCAATGTTTAATCATACCGAGAAAGAACGGCAAGCATCGTGCTTGTGTGTGATAGATGCAGTATGCAAATCATTACATGTTGCGTGCCAATTAATTATTACAGATCACCTTGGTATATTAATTATTATCCAATAAGATTGTTAATTTGCGCTCGTACGTACAACAAAGTTGACTTTCATTTTGTCGTGGGTCGGTGTGTCAGATCCCATTTGCAGAACGAGTTTGTCGAGTGACAGAAATTTGGCACGACGGGAATACCCGCTTGGTTGAAGATACGTCACCACTGATCAATTTTCTTTCTGAAGCAAAAAAAAAAAAGAAAAAGAAAAAAAACTTTGTTGATGCGTAGATAAACACGGTGACAAGAATGGCGCGGCGATAGAATACCACGGAGTGTACGACGAGGCAAAGGATGGAATTTCCATTCTCTATATTCGCTGGCTCTGGCAGAGTGCTTGAAGTTGCAGAAAAAGAAGAGAGGATGAAATTTGGATTTTATATAGTATGTATACGATTGTTCGAGAGAGGATTGGGACGCGTTGTGCTAAGGGTGGGCGAGGCGTAGGGCCACGATCCTCTTCACTTTACCAAAGAGGCTTCACCCCGTTGGTGTTCCGTTGGACATCGTTAGGGCGCGTACATGTACGTATCTATGTACTACATACTTATGTTTATGAGTACACATGTATAGAGAGATTGAACGGGAAAAGCCCGATACTCTGAATACAAAAGAAATTCATCCCTATTTTCCTCAAACGGATGGTTACCCGTGGGAAACCGGGGATGAATAAAGTCGCGGTATAGTATAGCTAAAAGACTACAAAAGAGATGGGGAGAGTTTTTATTTCATTCCCGAGGTTTGCGGGGTGGGTAATACGTATGCCTAACCTAACCACCCGCACGAGGAGAGCGAGGTGAACTCCGAACCTATTGTGTCTCGCAGAATATGCTGATTGTGACTTCATCCTCAAGAGGGTAAGGCTCTTTCCGTCTGCCTCACTGCGACGCTTGACTCCGGTGGACGCACTACGCGAAGTGGGAGGTGGTCGAATACTTGGCAGGGATTGCGGAAAGTCAGTCGGAGGGGATGTTTTTACGACAAATTCTTCTTCAAGTGTTCGAACAAAGTGGAATTTTATCAGGTCTTACGCCAACCCAACGGTCGTTGTATAAACGTGACTTCATGGCTTATCTTTCTTTCGTTGCATTTATAGAAACCAACGCCTCTTTCACGTTTTCCCGAATGCCTATTTCCGCCCCTTTCTCTCGCTCGGTGAACCGCAAATATCTCTGATCAGTTCTTTTACTCTTCTCGGACGAGTCAGAAGCAGATACTCCGGCTTTCTTTCTCTCTTTGTCTCTTTCTCTTCTTTCGATCGCGAGGCTGCATGGCTATTTTTCATCGATCCAATTTCTGCGTCACGCTGTTCACGCTGTGGCTTCCGTTTCACGGTTTAAAGTTTCACCGCTGCTACTGATTAATCCAGTGTCAGCCTTGAATTATCAAAGCTAAATGGAAATTGATCACGGCAGAACGATGCTTCAGCATCAGTTGTACAATCAAATGGAATATTTAATCAACCATAACACGATCATGGGTTCTATGCAGCCGGTATTCATGCATCGTCGCGCGAACTCACCGGCATTGGATATCATTGGCGAGGATTCTTTAATGCCCGAATGTCGTTGGGACGATTTCACGCTCCTGCGACGCATCGAGTACGGCTCTATGATTTTCGACTCATCGCTAATTAAACCGGATCCTTGCAGTTTATAAACCCAGAATTTCAGTAAATTCGAGTGTTGTATTCCTCTCTGGGATCCCCGTTGGAAGCTTTTTGGTTCTGATCATACAAATTTGGGTATTAACGTTCCATCCGCTTCGGACTCCGTAGAGGAGTTTTTTCGTTTTACGACGTACTTGTTTCTGAACGATTCGATGACTTTTCTGTGATTTCAACCGCTCTGGCAAATAACTTGAACGAAATTTTTGGCACCGTTCGTATTTACTGCGGTTCGCGTCACCTGCATGCAAGGATTTCGAAAATGCGGTTACCTTCGACCCGACTCGTAAGGTTCACTGAGTTACGTTGAGCTTCACCATAAAGCGACCCTTGTGTATACCAGCGATATACCCACCCAGTGTTCCTCGCTGCAAATAAACTAGGAAGATAGAACCCTTGGCTTCTCTAGGCACGACCTCTTCTTCCATTGCGGAATACAAATTTACGGTTTCTGAAAGACGAAAGTCGGCCATTGCTAAAAATAACACGTCCCTTTTTGTACTTGTTGTTTTTTGTTCTTGATCTTCTTCTTCTTCTACTTTTTCTTTTTTTTTTTCTTCTTTTTCTTCTTTGCCGTTTTTTCTCTCTTCATCTCCGGGGATGCAGGGGATTTTCATCCGTTATTTTACATCGCGCATATACAATAAGTTTCTCTCTACCAGGATGAAAGTATATCATCCACAATATGTACATATAATAGTATTATACAAAACTAGATACATCCTGAATCAATTTAACCGCATCCCGTTTATACTCGCTTAAGTTCTTACTCTTTTGAAAGTTCACCGAGCCAATGCAGCGGGCGGTGGCATTTCGCTATGCACAACTAAAACTTCCTCCTCCATGCACCTATACGTATAACCGAACTTTCGAAGATTTCTGGCATACCTACTCGCGCCAGTTCAGTTCACCCCGAGGTCTCACTACACGATTCGTACCTACACATATCCGCGGCATGGCGTGGCGTGTGTGTGTACGTCGCTCTCTCTCTCTCTCTCTTTCTCTCTCCCTCTCTCCTTCTTTCTCCGCAAGTACAGCACGACGTAAGTACGTTCCTACTGTGCCCGACGCCAAGGTTTACGCGCCGGGCAGGGGTGACGGGATGAATTAATGGGACCATTCACCACCTCCTCGAGACCACCTTCAGCCCACCCACGTATGTGCGCGAGAATGTTCCTACATAGATCCGTACAGGTGTACTAATGTGTACCTACTCCATCGTGTGTGCTAGAACGGTATATGCTATACCCTTTTCTACCTATGCAGCGCATGATATCGTTTTGTACGTCCTGTGTTGTACAGGGTGTCTCGTGTCCGTTCAAATATCAAGTGTCAAATTGGAATTTTCCCGTAGAGAGTAATTGTACGTTTCACTGTGAAACAGTTGTTTCCGAATTGTGTTACTGACATTTCGGTTCGGTGCTTTTTCGGCCGTCCTACGAATAACTCTCTTCAGCATTATTCAGCCCATACACATACACGCGTATAATATGTCTAACTTCGGTGAGTTATGCGGGCCACTTGACGGGGTCTGTCGAGTTTAATTGACAAAAAACCAAGTTGACACGCGCGACGTGTAAAAAAACTAGTCTAGCCATGCATTAAGATGGCGAGGAAGATTTTCGGAATTTTTACACAATTTTCATGCGATAAAACACGCTCCGTTGCGTCGGACACCCTGTGTATGAATGCACGAACTCGCACAGCAGGTAGGTACGTACGTGTCTACCTATACGTATATGCGTGCCTTGTACGTGCCTTGGTACGTCTCTGTTGCTGTTGATACGTATACGTTGAATGCTTTGTTGAGGGCACCAGCGTGGGGATAAATAGTTGTTCACCTATATTAAACCGCGACGAGAGAGGGGCGAAGGGTGTCGAGGGTGCGAGAGCAAGCAGGCTGAGGGAAATAAATCGGACTTTTCAACCAAAGGATACCTCCTCCTTCGGGTTCCCACGTTACCAACTCTTCCTGGGACTGTACCTACACCGACTCCTTGCCGACTGACTACTTTTCGTGTCCCGGAAACGCGGTGGTGCAAGTTGGTACACCAGGCTGTTAAGTCCTGTTCATATTTCATCCCCTGAACCTACGTGTGTATGTAGGTGTATGTGTGTACTTGAAATTTCTACAAACGAGCGAGATGTTGTCCTGACGCGATATTGCATTTCAGCACACACGGTGATTGAAGTTGACGACAAATTGCCGGTAAAAATACTGACACTTTTTTATTACTTCGCTGCTGCACCTGTCGTTCGACGCTTGTGAGGGTGCATGGTGAATACGTACGTGCTATGTATTGGGTGTACTAGTCAAGGTACTTTCAGCGACTACGTACGGTTTTATATTAAATTTGACCTTTTGTTGTTTCGAACACGACAGTGCTGACAAGTGTACAACTGCTTCTCTTACCTTGACGGTCAAATTGCGAAAGAATGATAAAAGCCACGTTTTGCTGTGGCACTTTTCAACTTCGGAGACAGGCGCGTCTCTTCAGATCGTCGCACGGCATCTCGCCTGTTTGAAACACCAATAAAATCCGCAGCTCTTTTGGCAAGTCGAAGAATACTTATACTTCGGGTGCCAGGAAACTATCTCCAATATTTTCAACTCCATTAAAATTGGAACGTTTTTTTTTCTTCTCAAGTCGGTGCAGCTGGAAAGATGTAACGTTTCGGTAGAATACCTGTAAAATTTTCAATACAGAAGAAGTTCCTTTGAAGTGAGGTGTATTCAGGTTCTTTCTTACTTCGTACACTTGGACTGACTGGATGCATCGACATCTAACTCTATAGACTCGTTTTCAACATCGTGTACTACGGCCTACCAGTCCTCAGGCTTCAGAGAGCGAACTTTGGATGAAGATGAACAGTTGCAAGGTTGCGAGGAGATCGGAACTTGAAAAGATGAAGCGAAACTTACCTGGTTTTACGTTTAATCAATAATTTTCTCACAGTTAAATAGAACCGGGTGTATTTCCGGCGTAATTATTACCGATTTCCCGTGGAGGAAATCGGGCCACTATGCCCACAGTGCCGGGTAAAAGTGCGAGAAGGATAGAGTGAGAGAGAGAGAGGGAAAGGGACAGAGAATGAGGTGGGTTTCACGGACCGCAAGGGAGGAGGACGGGCGGAGGTGAATCTTTCTTGCCGCCAAAGCCTCGGAGGCGACTCGTTGTTAGTTTTAATAAGGGGAGCGTGATGTTATGGGGTGACGCCTTTTGGCTCCGAAAAGACACCCCGATCCGCGTAATCATCGTCGTCCCCATTTCAGCCTATTTTCCCGGTCCTTTCCCACCCGCCGAAGTTCCCTTGTCCTCAGTTTACTACATTAATAATTCGCGAAGGTCGGCGTCGAACCTGGTTGGCGTTAATCCTTCTCCTCGAACTAAACGTAACTCACCTCGTTGCAGCTCGACGGGAGAAGGCCGTGAACTTTGACTAATATATGCGGAATCAGGTTATCAAGCTGAATTTTACCCCCTTACCAAAAAGTTTGACGAGAAAACCGCTCGCCGGCTTATCCTGTCACCTCTTTCTCATAATTTTGTATTCTTCCTTTTCCCTTTGTTACCCTCCACCTTCTTAAACCCCGTCCGCCCGCCTTTTCTCCTCCGGGCACGCACATCGCTCCCAACACTCAACTTTTCGCCAACCTCACTCCACCACCACCGACTTTCCGCGACGTTCCCGTGTCGGTAAAGGCGACGGAGATTACCCGGTGCTTACTAATAAGCTTCTGACCTTATCAGCTTCACCGCCAGTCCTTAATCACCCTGGCTCATATATTTTACGCTGACTGATAGCGAACGAAAGTATAACGGTGGATGAATCCTGGCCTGGTTCTGGTATAAGTTGAGATGGATAAACTCGGTTGGGCAAAGGGTAGGTGAGAAGAAAAGGGTTTCGTCCAGAATCAGGCAGGCTAGATGGATAATCGGATCAGTGGGCAAAATATACACTTGGGTAAGCATCTGCAACAGCCTCGTAATGGGCTTGAATTTTTGATTACATAAATCTGAAGAGGTGCGACAGTAACGAGTGACTTGAGACTTGACGTTATTCAAAATTTCCAATTAAAACTTGTTCGGTTCTATTTTTCGGATTTTTTTTTTCGAGCTAGTTCCGCTCTTTCCTCATTGTTTCCCGGTTCCTGTATACGATCGCTCGGGTTCGGACGAGATTTCCCCGTTGGCAGTTGATCGATTTCAATCTCGTTTAATGTACCTCTTGGGACTGCAATCGACCTCTCCGATTAATAGCTGTGTTTGTCGTGTCACTGAAATCGATGGTGTCACGGCTCTGCGGTTTCTAGACGCCGAACATATTCCTGAGAGCCAGCCTCGATTCTGATAGGATTCCGGGTCAGTTTCGTTTTTTTTGTTTATTTTTTCTTAAATTTTATATTCTTTAATAACAAAACTCGCCATTTTTTTGGCGAAATTCCACGAAGATCATATTACATAGCATGAGAAAAGTTCTCGAAGCGTGAAGGATCAACCGCGAATGCTCGCTTCCGAGACTTGATTTTATATTCCGAATTATATGAGACATGGGGATTTCCACAAATTTTTTGCATTCCCCGTGCACACGTCGACATCTTGCGAGCACAGCCGGTTTCAGCGTAAGCTCATCTTCTCATGTTCACCCGAGCGTTAAATTGTTGGGAATTTCATTTCACATGTATTGCGTGTAATTGTGTTTAATTTACATGTTACCGTACAGTCTGAAGTGCCCGTAAACACGGTGCACCGCAAATTTCCACCTACCATCCGTACACACGTACTTTCCACTCACACACACACACACACACCGTTGTCAGTGTTGTTCATAACCTCGACACAGGCGTAACATAGGTATAGTAAAACCCCGCAAGTTTATTTTCTGAAACTTTATACGCGGGGTGTTACTTTGGCGAAAATTAATTCTCTATCTTTCACGCTCTTGGAGGTGGATGGTTTCACACGAATGTCGGTTCTTCGATTGTCTTTTATATTGTATCTACCGCAGCTGGCAGATGCGGTGTAAGGTACTTTATACCGTCGAGAAAACGCTACCACGATCATCTCGTTGGATATCTTTGTCTTTTTCCTTCCTTCCTTCCCTCCGAGAAATCAGCTGATAACTTTCACCAGATAGGAACACAGGAGTTCCTTCTTCCTTTCTTTTCCTTTTCTCTTCCTGCAGACCAAGTATCTTCGCTATCGATTCGATTTGCTCCTTTGACATCCCCTGCACGACCGAGCGTTTGTTCCTCTGCGACACTCGAACGATCACTGATCGCGCAGCAATATTGCAGGGCGATGCACGTCACGTCGCGTTGCGTTATGATCCTCGTGGAAATTCACGCCCTTCTGAAATCGTGTTATTCATTACACGTGAGCTTAGCCTGCAGGGCGATGTGGGGACGGGCATAGTTGGCCAGAGGATTTCATACTCGGGGCGAGATAGCGAGAGATATTCTCCGAATGGTTATAGGGCGGAGAACACAAGTCAGTTACCGGCTCTCTATGGTGGCCTAGACTAGGTAGCTGCAGGGAACGATTGTAATTGTGGTCGGGAATATTGGCGCTCATCCAGCGGTGCAACCTAATTCAATTACACTGCTCGGTAATTTTCACTTTATCGCATTTCTATATTGTGCCGATGGTCGGTGCAATTTCTACTCGAATTAACATGCCTCGATGATCTTAAACGCGTTATTTCCTCTTTGATACTGCTGTAATTTCTAATTCCATTTTTATCTCTCGCTGATTAAGCTCTAATCTGAAAATTCGTCACGTTAAAATCACGCCGAGTTGCAAAAAAGCTGCTGGAATTATCGAGATCCATATTCCACGGAATAAGAAATTGGAGTGTTAATTTATGCTTGGCGAAATAGTGTTCTTTTTTTTTTATGCCTTCTCATATCAGGTACGCGAATCTTATACCCACGTACATATATCCAGAGAATGTCGGTGTCTCTGTTATCGGATCGAGACACGTACCCTATTTCACTGGGAATAATATAATTCACGAACAGAGGACGAGGCAAGTTGCAGTAAAAAGTGGGCGAGGGGTTTTCCCTGTCACGTTATTTGCTTGTTAAAAATTTCCAGAAGAAGCCAGAGCGCGAAAAGATTTATTACCCTGGGTCTACTGATCCGTCTCGAGTTACGCGGGGTACGGTGAAAGAAATTGGAATTACTTTTGAAGAATATCTTAGCAAAGGCACGACGAGGACGAGGACGAGGACGAGGACGACGAGAGGATCCGTGGAATAAATGGGCAAGGCTTGTTCGTCTGGCGTGCCCTTCTGTTTGCCAACTAAATTTCGCTTTTCAACTAAGTTTCCTTCATTAAGGTAATTCTTTGCCTGTAGCGTTACGCGTTTACGCGTATTATACCTACCTTATACGCGACGAGTACCATGTTTGTCTCATCGCGGAATAAATATTCATACATTTCTACCCCCCCTCTCATAACACAGGAACGCCATTTATTCCGAATGCTCAAGCTGTTTACAGACAGTGCGGAAACACGAGGATATGACAAGGAACGGCAGCAGAGTACCACACCTTGTTCGCAATTAGTTTTATAACCCACTTATCAATAGCGACATTATCTTGCGGTTGGAGCAGGAAACGATGTTAGCTTTCCTACGCCCGCGCTGTAGTTATGTTCTATGCGGGAACAGCCGGTCCATGCCGATGCTTGGCAGACGGGCTAAATGAATTATCGAACTTTCGAACACGGTGTGATTTTAATCAACTTTACCAGGTATGTTGTACTTGGGAAATTTCACGATCCATAATTTTTACTCGCTGCTTCTGCTGCTGCTCTTGCTGCCACAGCAGAGGGTGCGGTGCGTTGATCCTCGTTTTTTCAGAAGGTGTACTTCGTTTATCGCTACCTATCGTACAATTGACATAACATAATTACTCATAGAATGTGTTTCGTAACCTGAAACCACACTCGAATAATCATCGTACGTTATATCGCTCTCATGGAATTTTCAACTCGTGCACAACTTTAGTTAATCAGATTTCATAGGTTTCAGCTTTGTATATAAATTACTTCTGTGCATATAAATGCACTATAAATTCAGTACCAGAGGTATGACTAATATATCATGCCTGTTCTCAAATTGTCATCGGTATAATATAAAGTTGTAAATTGCCAGTAACGAACTGGACAAATTACAAAGTTGACGCGAAGTTGTTGATAGTACTGTTTTTGGTTTTCGTTCGCAGCGAGAAAGAAATTTTTTTTAATTTAAAAAATATGTTCCTGCTCACACGGGAATTTTTCTAACTTTTCCGACCGAGAGACAATCGATCAAATAAAAGTTTCCACACTTTGCGGTGGTGTACGTTGTACCAGTTCTGATTATAGACGGGGCCGTTGATCCTCGTGGGAATTCATCCCTGACCAATAAGATACTTTCGAAATCCTCGGGAACTTTATTCCCCGGGATTTCCAATTTCTATTCAGTCAATGTCGACGGCCATCTTCTAATTGCAATCCTATAGTCAGATACAGCATCTTTAATCGTCACTGAAAAGGGGTAGCGCCACAGCCTTGGAGAAACGGCGCTGCCGATAAATCCTGACGGCATGGTACCGATAGGTGAATAAATGTACCGCATGTCCCATGAATCAGGCAGAGCACTGGGGTTTAACAATGCTATTGGGCTTTCAAATTGTTCCCCGTAGTGCGACCCGGTAGTCAACGACGGCTAGACGTCGATCGCAGAGAGGAAACTCCACCGAGCTATCGGGGTAAAACTGGCTCACACAGGTATATCGAATGGTTTCGGGGGTGAACTTGCAGCCTTCGTCCTTTCGATCTTCTCTCACAGAAATAATCTCCACCCTCGAAACATTTCGCCTTCCGACCAGTCGTCCTTCAATTTTCATTGTTTGAAAGATTAGGCGTATTTACCACCGTTGCTTATCCCTTGTTTACCCGTTTCCTAAATTGCATTTGCAGCACCGTTAACCTTATTATCATTTACATATATACGGTCACGTTTGTCTTATCCCGTACCATTTATCCTTTACACCATTAATTTGACCTCGGAAAGTCTGATACGCAACGATCAGCTCTCTGCGGGTTTGCTGAAAGAGTGATTAATACTAACGAGGGGCTTGTTGTAAACGGCGCGGGGAACATAGGTATGTATAAGCCAATGCGAAACTTAATTATCACTTGTTGATTTTCCACGGTTCTACGCCTCCCTTTTCATCGGATGCCGGTCGTAATCCGATTACGGAACTGCGTACGGATTTTATTCTCCCCATCTTACAATTTATTAGCGAGTTGCCTTTTGTATTCACGTACATACCGTTAAAATCCATGTGTATAGTTTCGACGATCACCCGATTTTCCAGCAATCGCGGTACGTTTATGCAAATCGCTGGTAGGACGAAACCAACTTCTGTATAACGATGTATTATGATCTATAAAGGTTATAGGTGGAACGATAACCGTGACGGTAGGTAGTAGCAAGGGATGTTATACGACTAAAAACACTAACGAGTTGGACATAAACTGCTTGATTTCTTTTTCTTTCTCCCGCTCATTTATATACCCGGTACGACGGGCAAAAAGAATTATTAATATCCTGTTCGTGGTGTTGGGGTGAATTTTTTTCATGTTTTTTTCGTATTTTTTGTCATCTCTTTTCCATATTTATGTTCCTTCAAACTACGCGGTTCAACGTTATTACAAAGCGCCGCAGTGCAGTTTTTTTAGAATTAATTGCACGTTTAAGTCGTTTTGATTTTATGGTCGGTAAACATTTTTGAAATTAATCCGTATACACGTACAGCTCTCGAGTTTCGTTACGATTTAATAACGGAGCGGGGTGGGGTGATGGTCGGGGGGGGGTTTAATGTATTTCGCAATTCCATTTGATTCGGTTTCATATTTTATTGAAATCATAAATATGATTCGAACCGGGATATCTGTTTGGTTCACGTTGGTCCCAATTCAACACGGCGCGCGTTTAAATTTCAAGTACGTCGGACAACTTGTGAGTGAAAACCTTACCGAGCACGAAATCGTTCCGAAACTTCCTACTAGGGGCAATTAATTAGTTTCAACGTAGGCTGTCAAAGGGAAGAAGAAGTTGAATTTGTCAACATCGAGCAGCCGAAGGCGAATTTCGGGTCTCGCGTGCCCGCAAAACCCTGACGAGCCAATCCCTGGCCGAATATCACGGTACGAGCTCCCAAAAGTTTACGGATAATCAAAGTCCAGAGAGTCCCTTGAAACCGCGACATCGACCACCGGCAGTCCATCAATTCTATCGGATCAAGCGGCCCAGCCGCCGTCATCCTGTCACCCTTGAAAGTGGCAGAGCTTTGCTGCAAAGCGTATTCTTGCTCTCCTCCTGGCTGCGCATACCGGGACGACCGGCTTCGAGGAATCCCGAAAGCGCGTCACGCGCTTCGAATCAACTCACCCTGCGGATCCGTTACCGAAAACCAGGAGGTGTGCGCGTTGATAGACTTTACCTAAATGTGGAAGGTGTCATCATTCGCCCGTGAAGCGGCGTCCGGGACTCTCGTAAACTCCGGGGTAACCCGTCTCGTCGTCTGTAATCGTCGACGGTGAACCTTTTCCCCGTTTTTTCCTTCTCTTTCTTTCTTTCTTTCCCGTGTTTTTTTTTTTTTCGTTTTTTTCGTTTTCTTCTTTCATCTCCTTCTTATTCTTCTCCTTATTCGCCTTACGGCTCACGGCTATGCCCATGAGATACCCCCGTGGACGGTAGACGGTGTTACCTCGACAATGACGGACTCGACCGGATTCGGGTGAGATAACACAACCCGGGCGAGACTGACAATCAGACACGTGCCAATATATACACAGAAATGAACTTCGCGTTGCTGCTATCCGACTGGATACAGCTCATCGTCGTGTATTACCGAATTCCGGGCGATTCTCATGTATCTTGAAAATTTGTACCTGTGAACAAGGTTCGAATAGTTTTGCGGATAGTTGATATTACACCTTTCCATGAAATAAAACGCTGACGTTATTAAACCGCGTTAGGACGCGGTATGCGGATCGAGTTATACCGTGAAATTAATTACTTAAGGACACCACGCGGCGTCGAAAACGTGGCAATTAAACGACCCGAAATATGTAATTAACAACGATAAAGTATCCATCGAGTATTAATTTAGCAACGAATTCCGGTATAACTTCGCATTTATTATAACTATTACAGTATCGCAAGGTGTTCATGCATATACCTATATATTACGTATATATGCCCGGTAATACCGTGAAATTTCAAAAAAGCACGCCGCTTAGACTAGTTGGCAAATTTATGCCGCAGATAATTTCAGTGTTTTTTGTTTTAAAATTTTTTTACTCCAGTTCTTGCTTCACTTCCCTCTCGCTCCGTCTCTGGTTCATGTTTTCTCTGATGTAAGAGAGGCCAGAATTTACATTGGAATAACCTTATGTTTCGTACATGCTGCATCGTGTACGTGCCGAGGGTAGCAGGTGTGGTGCAAGTCCACTAACACACGTTGGCTTTTTTTTGGCACGCTACATACCGCTCGCTTCTTCGATTTTTAAAGAACATTCCTTACCAACTTTGCTTTGTTCGCCTCGTTTCTTCCCTAGGAATTTATTATACATATAAAGTATCGCGCGATGCCAGTTAATGATAAAAAATTTTTTTGACTAGGCTGCTGCTGCTGCTGCTGCTGGTATTAGAACTCGCAAGTATGGATATGTATGGTCGTGGGACGCGTGCTGTTGTACATATGTACATTTACATACGAATTATACGCATACGTACACAGCTATCTTCAACAATTGGTTTGAGTTTATCGAGGGTCCATTCGTCCCGCGCCCGAGGCTACTGAATTTGTTTGGAAAAAACCGAGCGAAAGCGCAGGGGGTTGATAGCAGAGTCGAACGAAATTACGGTGATTCTGCTCAACAGATTTCTTCATAAAATTTGGCACGCCGAGGTTCAATTTCATTTGCTGAAATCCATCTTCGTTTCTTTTACTCTCGACTGACGGTGAAATTAAGTTCAATTTTAAGGGTGCCAGTGGCTTATCCTAAAGCTTCACAGATCGTGATTGTTTCGTCTCTGTACGTGGGTGTTATTGTTTTCGATGCGGATCACGCCGAGAGACCAAGTTTCGCAAACGAGTCGCTGCTGCTTGCAGTTGCAACCTCGGAGGTTACAACGAACTCTTGTAATTCTTCTATACCTGCAGAGTATTTCAGGTATAGGAATGCACGTAGACGGAGTAATGTAACGGAATTGTTTTTTTTTTTGTCCTCTTTTGCCTCCCCGCTTTAAATTAGCCCGATTCCTCCCTTACGCTGCCGCCCTTCATCCACCCTTCTGCCCCATTGTCCAAACACCGCGGTTTCCCGGTTGGGGCGTGGCTGCAAGACGTAGGTACACACAGCGAAACGGATGGCTTTGCGAATGACCCGGATCCCCAACGTATTCCTGAAATCTTCAAGCCCCGATTCGCTCGTTCAGATTTGAACTTTTAAAAACATTCGTATAGAGTACATGTTGTATGTTATTCACTCACCTTTTATCGTCGGTTAAACGAGGACGACTGATTGTCACGTGCGTCGATTATTTTATATTCCTACATACAATTGCAGCGGGATGACACTTGCATAGGGAATTAAAAACACTTTAATGATCTCTGGATTTTTTTGGGGGATGAGGAATGTATACGTTTTTTAATATTTATGGGTGGGTGATGTATGGAAAAAAGATAAAATATATTGATTTTAAAAACATTTTTTTAACAGTTGATTTTCGGTTACTTTAGGCTAGATATCGACTTGTGAGAAAAAAAAATAGCGCCACGAACGTTTATTTTAACAACGCGATAACGTGTTGTTCGAGTTTCATGAAAGTTGAAAGCCTGGAAGATTGAAAAAATTCACCTGTCTGAGGTGGAAGCCTTCATTACGTGTACATGCCGTTCCTACGGTGACATAAAAAGTGGTTTAAAACTGCGTGGTGATAGGTCATATGGTTTTTATGTTTGTACAAAGTCTGCGAGATTGGAGCTGCGCGCTGCCTGGGAGAACAAGTAAAGTGGATTCAATGTTAATGCAGGAGAGCGCAGAAAGAAAGGAAAAGGTTTGTAAAATTTACGCGATTGCAGTAGCATTTTTTATTCAACGGTCAGACGAGTATATAATTTAGATACACTATGTAATATGTATGCTAAATTTTATTCGATCGTCCATTTTACGAAGCACATTTTCAATTCGTTCCTCTCAATTGTCCCTGATACTGCAGGAAACCGCGCTCTCGATTCTCGAAGACGAAGAAGAAGTCACAGTCTGCAATGCTGATTGGTGGGTGGCAGTAGGCTTCGCTGAAAGCTTACCCAAGATCAATTTCTCCCTCACTTTGAGATTTAAAAAACGAAAATGGAATACCCGATATCGAATGCTTATTATTCATTCATTTATTCACTCGTTCTATACCCTCTTGCCGTTCGCTTTCATATCTTTTATAATGATATTTTACCGCCGTCACTATGCAGGACGTTCACAAAATTGCCAAAACCTAGAATCTGTCTTTAGTCCTTCGTACTACGAGGTTTTTTCTTCTTCTTCTTTTTATTGTTCCACTCATTTTTATCTGCACGCAATATCGCTTTTTAAGGTCACATGCAAACGACGCGATTTAATATGCCTATCGTTTTTATTTCTCAGCTTTTTTAGAAAACAAGATTACCGAATCTACGTCCTTACTTTGGGTGGAAAGTCTTGCATACCTTAACGGAGTGTCAGGCATTACTGACACTCGCTTCTGCGCCAACAATAAGCAACTTTTTCTATTTTCTTCCTCCTCGCAGTTTGATTTCTGCCGTTTACTTGCTGTCCCGCATGATGGTTTTAAGCTCCGGCTCTCGCCCGTCACCTGTCAGCCTGTCACTTATATTTGCTGAGAGTCTTACGTGTTCCGCCGGTGGCGAGGGGCAAAGAGGGGAAGAGAGTCAGAGAGGAAAGAGAGAGGTTGCATTTGCCAATTGATTCACTCCGGGAGGTTTTCCGCCCCCGCAATGGCAGAGAATTTGCTCGATGCATTTTTTTTCTCATTGCCCTCGGAGTGAAGAAATGCTAGAGGAAGCTCAGGTACGTGTGTAAATATATGTGTAGATTCTACGTCTAATTGGATATACTCCAACGAAAATGTTCCGCGCCTTTCTCGGAGCGGAAGGAAAGCTGTTAAATAACTTTCAAATGCAGAAATTTCCACCAGAGTTATTTCTGATTAAAATATAACTTGAAAATTGAACTTTCAGCTTAATAGTTACAAGCGGTTCAACCAGCCAATTTGGATACATATATAATCATTCAGCAGTTCGTTTAAACCGTGCTAAAAATAATGCGACGAATATCAAGCTTGCTTGCGGAGTATATTTGACTCAATATTTTTCAATTATTTTCGTTAATTGTGATATTCATTCTCTGGCTCCTACAGGGAATTCGAAATTTAATTACGGTTCGAACTGCTATGTGCCGAAGTTTGATATTACTGTCAATAATGGGAATGAGGCAATATTTGCTCATGAAACGGTTTGTGGAATTTTGTCCGGCAACGGTGACAGTAATAACCCTAATTCGAACTGGCATTTATTAAAATAACTTTCTCTAATCAAAAATAACTTCTCCAAATGCGCCTACCGTTTCTAATAGATCCCGGTGACCCCAATTTGACGTATTATTCCTGAAAAACGAAGGAAATAAATTTCCGAAAATAAAATAAATAAATATCTGTCCGTCAGTTACAACGTACCATTCGCATCCCAGCCATTGATCAGAGGATCTTGAGATTATGCAGAATTGTTTTCTTTCGAAAAAATACGCCGATACAATAAGCAAAACATTTGATTCTGGTCACACAAAATTTTGTCACAGATCAAAGGAGCTATAAGCTACTCTTAGATTTTTTTGGCGACTTTTGCAATACCAAATAATTTTCTAGTATTTTTAGTAGCTTTTGTTCACTCCCGCTATCGGCAGCTCAATAATTCAAAAAATCCAATCAAAACATCGCTACAGGATTAGTTTTGATAAAGTATAACAAGAATTATTCGTTTTTCGGCTGTAATCGCTAGCCGTGTAATAGACTGCACTTCTTTATACTTTAGCCGCCGTATATAAAATTCCAATCGTTGTAGACGTACATGTAGGGTAGGAAAAGTTGCGCAAAGGTTAGTGAAAACCTGCCGACAGGTACAATAAAATTGAATCGTTACACTGACGGACCCACATGATTTGAAATCCACACGCACGTAACAAATGTATCACGTTTCAATTAGTCGCGGCTCTCCCATTGATTGGAACACGAAATTTTCCACTACGATTTGTATCTACGCACGTCATCGCACGAATTGCTATACTTCAACCAGTGTGCGTAATTTCTACCGCATTTCTATAAAATTTGTTACTCGTTTTTTTGCCCAATGAAACCTGCGACCCGTATACAAATATATAGATGGTTTATTTACGATCAAATCGACTGCCGCACGACAGTTTATATTTGAATGGTACATTAAGATAGCTTTACGGCAAGTCAAAATGTCGTACAAAGTATAAAACGTGATACATACGCGTACGATTCTGTATTTCCGAAGATTCCTCAGCGCAGACACAACCTACCAGGCTTCCGAGATAAGCCATTGAATTTCTATCTACTTGTCCAATTCGCCGCGATCGACGATACCGAACTACAGTAGTACACGGTAACCTTATACTACTAGTAGTAGTAGTTGTGGTGGAAAGTATGTATACGCAACTCCGCGATTATCTACCAAATTATCTACGATCGCATAGACAGATAGGAGCCGATTCTCAGGGGTTGAATCCACTTCGATTTCTCTCTCTTCCCCCCCTCTTTTTCCCTCTCTCCCTCAAACTTCGTTCCGAATTGACGCGCCGGCAGCACTTTAAACCCTTCGCTTCATCAACGCCATTCGCTCCGTCCGACGCGGCGTCGCTGCAGACCGCATGTGCATGCTTGAAAAGTATCGAACGCTGCGAATTAATAAGACAGCGATCTCCGTCCTAACGATCGTCGCGCCATTCATGCTCAACGAAAAAATTTTACCCCAAAGCTCGGAATCAGATCCCGAGGTGAATTCATCCCGCTCTTATCCTTACCTACGGGGGTGAGATATTTTTTTCCAGATTTCGTGCAGTTCCGCTCAGTGTCGAATCGAGGACGACGTGAGAAGGGGGAGGGGGTCGAATCGTTATTCGTCAAGCACTGGGGAGGCCGTGAGGGGAAGCATTCATCGATCCTTGAATGCGAGTCGTTTGAGGACAGTGCGGAATAGAGGCAAACCTCACGAGTCCGAGTCACGCGTCGTTCATCCCCACGTGTAGAAGGGAGTCTCGACCCATAGTCGCCAGAGATAGATAACTCGGGAGCATGTCTCCAGCACCTTCTCCGCACACCCTCCACTCCGCCGTTGACATCGCGACTTCCTCGTCGTCGTGTTGCAACAGTGCAGTCTGTTTCAACTTATCTCGAAGACGCCATGCGGAATGGCGTCCGACCGGTTCTCTTTGCCGTGTAATGACGTACGCGTGTGCGGCTCATCCTGGATCGGTTACACCCCGTGCACATGTACACGGATCCATCGCACCGCATTGCCGTCCCTGCAATATGCATGTGCACCTATGCCAAGACTCGCGTTCTAGGCGCTGGGGTCTCGTGTGTGTTTATTCGTACTTGCATACTTACTTACGTGGCTGCGTGTAAGGTTATTCGAACGCCATCTATAACTAACGTGAAAATGCACACCAGGGGTGTGCAAACATGCTCTCCTAGTATCGTCCTTCTGCCGTGCAGACTTGACATTTCTGTGCGAACGAGGCGACCGTAACGCAGCTGCTGCGAGTACGAGTATTATACGTACCTGCAGAGTTATAGTATAGTACCAGGCTAGCTTTTGCTCGTTCGAGAGACACATGAACCTTTGATCTCACCTCTTGTGTACGCTGACATTATATTTCTATACGAATGCTGAAGTATAGTTTGCACTTCATTCATATCCTCTCGCATTTTTGCTATTATTTGTTTGCATGCTTGTATGTTTTCGTTTGTTTTAATTGTTTTTGTAATTGAAATTCGTAATCCTTTGAAATCATTTCGTAATCTCCGAAATTATAGTATTAAAATAAAATTCTACGCCGGTGATAATCGTGGTAATCATTCAGGTTTATAGGAATCTCTTAGAAATTGTATGAAATTTTAGAAATCGTGAGGAAATCACGTAATCGAAGTAAAATTTATTTGTAAAGTAATCACAATCTCGCAATCACTCTGTAAAATGTAAATAATCGCGAAATACGCAATAACGGTATAAATTTTGCTCCAGTAAAATATCCCTTGATCGATTCCGATATTACTTCTTTCATTTCATTTATACCTCGACGTATTTTTTTGATCGGACCCAACTGTAAAATATAATGTTTCTATAGAATGATGAAAAATTTATCGCCATTCGTGCTATTACGACAAAGTTTGTATTTAATAGATTTCAAAGAATATTCTGCGATTAGTTTATGGCAATTATCGTTGTTACCATGTTAACGTATGCATCGTCCCTAAACCATGAAAAATCTCTAATTAACCACAACGATATGGTCACAATATAGAATCGAGAAATGTGGTGCGGATATAAAATGAAAATGAGTTTCTCTACCTGTACCGAAAAAATCTGGTACCAGTAAAATATTACTGTTCTATTTCGACACAATTATTCACAATATATTTTACATTTACTGTTGTAATAATTTAATTTTAGCGCAAGAAGAAAGCGATATTAAGACATTATTCAACTGTAACACAATTTACGTAGTATTGACTCTCACAGGTATTAAATAGTTATTCGTAGTACACTTTTTTTTGCTCCAATTGCAACACTATTTAAACACTACTGTACAAACGATAATAATTTTAATGTACTTTCCTGGTAACTCGACAAACTTGAATGTCTCGCAGTGAATTACTGCATTTCATATTCGTACTATCCTTGTTACTATTCATGATACGGATAACGGTAGAGGTGGGTTAGGGTAGGGTCGGATAGGGTTGGTAGGTAGGTAGGTAGGTAACGCGGTGCAGGGTCGGTGGTTGTTAACCGTTCTGTCCACGTACCGGACAAAGAATGCAATCACCTGGAATTCGCTGGCGCGCAACAGAACAAACTTTGCTCCTTTGGGACTATCGGAATATACCGGGATACTGAGGAATACCTTCGTCCACTTCGCGGACAAATTTCCAGGGGCAATTTTAGGGATGGTATTGCGTAGAGCGGCCGAGCGTTATAACATACATATGTATACGTACCTACTTACATGCTCCGCATTGCCTTATTACCGATACAATTTAACTTCTTGAATAAGGAGAAGAAACGCTGGGCGGCTTTTCCTTGTACTGTGAGTTTTTTTATTTTTTGTGATATTTCACTCTACGATTTATCGAATTTAGATTCTCCGTCAGGATTTTCGACGTTCTCGCAACGCTTGGCAATACGACGTGATATACGTATTATAATTCGGTTTTTTTCGGCTCTAAGTACTTCGCTTGGTATTGGTACAGTACCTAAGTACCTTTTATATCCGACGATTGCAGGAGAACGACAAAGCTTCGCTAGGATGACAGAATCGGACGGATATCGGAAATTCGGAGGAATAAAAAATTATTATCCAGTGAAAAAAAATTTGATTCACAAATTCACCTAACGTTGAAACGACCCGTCACTCTCTCGACAGATCCAATTAGAGCTCCTATATAAATATTATTTTCAATCGCCAATATCGATCCCTCCGCAGGTTCCCACGTCAGAGGAATGACTTTAGCACGAACGGAATATTTTGCGCACAACGGCAATGGAAAGACGAAACAAGCCGCAAGTCCTTTGCATTAAATGCTTCAATAATCGGTTCCGAATATCGATTTAAAACGACATTTATCATTTCGACCTGATTTTGATATGACAGATTACAAATTGCAGTGTTGTTTCGTTTTTTCACATATTAGTGTTCAAGCACCGAATCTTTGGTTTTAGCGACTGTTTCACTTTCATCGCGTGTCCCCCCCACTTCATCGAAGTATCAATTTATTTTCATCACGAATTGAACCCTGGCTTTGCGTGTCACCTTGGGATCCTTGCATCCGAACGGCTCCAGGAGGCGGATCTTGGAAGTTTGTCAGTGTCTCACGAATTCCAGTTTATTTAATAGCCTCGGAATCACGTAGCTTATATACGGGTCGTTATTCGTATATACCGTCGCATAGTTTGTTACAATTAGAGAAAGCCCTTTGTCTATGGAAAATTGTGATTTATTTTTCGTTCAACTTAGAACGTGAAGTTTCTGCTTACAGCTGGCTACCGGTTTTCGTTACTCATTCACCGCGTTGGCTCGGAATTTGTATATCGCTGGATCAGGGAAGGTCAGTTTAACGTGAATATTTAGATCGCGCTGATGAAAATTCATAACGCAAGTTTCGTATCCCTGTTGCGTTTAATAATGAAACGACATTCTATGGCTAATTACCACCTTATTTCACCCGTGCCAACATTTCACACCCGATAATGTTGTCCGGGTGGTCGGTTCAAATTCAGTATTTACTCTAATTTGTCTAGCGTGTAAAACGACAATGAGTGATAATATAATGATTAATAATAATAATGACGGTAAGATTGAAAGGTGAAATAAAATAAATAAACAAAATAATCAAAATTGTTTGAAAAAGTGGAAAAAGCCCTCTTGTATTGGAACTAGTAGAACCTTTGTCTGCCATAGTGTAATACATAGAGAAGTTGGGTTGAGCTTTGCGGGTAAAGTTTCCTCCGCTAGAAACAATTACGTCAAATTTCCCTTGGAAAATTGCATTGCAATTGGATTTCCGGCCCTATTCCTCGTCGCCGTAACTCAATTCCTGTGCTTCGTAATAGCTGACGAGAAGATTGGCTTTCAATTCAGCATGATCCCCGGCCAGCCGGCTAGCCGATAGCGAGCCTCACGTGTCGTTGACTGCAGGCCTAGGGTCTCATATTTTTAATCCCTCCGTTTTCTCATCAGTCGAGTATTCGCGACGGTATTCGAGACTTATAGCGAGGTATCCGCACCCTCGCCCTGCACCATTTATGACAAATTAAATTCACTTCGTTCGCGGAGATTCGCCTAGCTTTGTGTGCGTATAACGTGTACAATATATAATAAACTGCCGAAACATGCGGGCATGAATAATAAGCTGCGTGTAACAGGGTTAATGGATTGATTCGAGGAGCGGTTCTTCGAAGAAAAGGAACTCGAGGAGGAACCACACCGGAAGGGTGAGGGAATCGCAACTTTCGACTTATTTATTATATATATATATTTGTACGATACCTAACTATATGTTTGTAGTATATTTGTACACGCTTCTCGCGCTCAAGAGATGTCAGCTTAATTACGCGTTAAGAAGTTTGTCATGCCTGTCGTTAAGCTGATTAATTTGATCGCTAGGTATAAATTAAATTAAGCGAAGGAAAAATACAAGGTAAAAGTCCCGGTGTCTAATCAAGACTGGATATTTGTATACTCAGAAACGTTGAAGTTAAAACATATATAAAGGAAATTTCGTCGAATTTTTACTGATTATCGTTATTGCTTTTTTTTTCGCTTCTTTACGTTTTTCAAATCTAGGATGGAACGATAATTAATCGAACATGATTCCGCGAAGGCGTTAATTTTGACGGGTTGCAGGCGGGGGAAGGAAAATGACAAAAAAAAAACAAAAAAAGAGACACAATACGTATGAGTATATAATCTGGCACTTAATTGTACCTACGATACGCCCAGAGGGAAGGTTCGATTATTTTTCAGAACATAGAGATAAATAGCTAGAGTGAGAAAGAGAGAGGAGAGCGTAACGAAAATCTATATCAAGGTTGAAATTTATTGAAATTTATTCAGTCTTCCCGGGTAATGACAGCTAACGTTGATTCCTCGAAGTAAGTGCTGTCTCAGAGAATTGACAGTTTTTCTTGAAACGTCGATTTCTTTAACGCAGAGTTTTCGAATGCGCGAGGCTTAAGAACCTCCATGGAATAAAATTGCTGCCATGCCCTTTCCCCGTCTTTTAATGGAAATACTTGAGAAACGTGGGAAACTTAAACGATTACGATCCACGCGCGTTGAGAATTTTCCGGGACCTGCCAGTGTGGCTTTATAACAAAATAGAAAAAAAAGAAAAGTATCGAAACGTAAAGCGGCCAAACTTCGAACCGGGTATGCCGTCCGAAAAATAAGTAGAGAACTCACCCCTTGCTGCTGCTGTACTACCTTCGGAAGCGGACCGTTGTCACGCCATTGTTAAACTTCTTCTCTACATTCTTCCGAAGGGCGGATATCAACTTTTTCCTCTTTGTTCCCCTTCGTTGAAAAAAAAAAAAAAAAGAAAGAATACGAAAGTATAAAAATTAAAATACAATCTTTCAACGTCCTTTTATACAGTTTTGACCTTTCCAGTCGGTTGCCTCAGGCGTTAATAAAATTGCTAACCGTTGCTCCGTGTAAAATTTCAATCCAGTTTCCATCGTCGATCGCGTTTATAGGTATGTAGGGTGAGGGATGCTCGTTGCCGAGAGATCGTGTTTTTTCCCTCTCGAAATGACGGTTCGATATTTCTGATCAATAAGCGTTTTGCTCTTTTGCAATCTTCTATTTTCAAATAATCAGGTAAGATGTAAGCATTCGGTTTCTTGAGATTTATGAAATGCCTGTTGGAGCCGTCCGATTTTGGTTTGTGAAAAAAATTCTACATAAGTATCGATCACGGTGGTTTATCAGCCAGTATTCCCCCTCCATTCACAGGGAATGTGCTTCTTTCATCGAGTGCATATCGCCGATTCGATTCTCTCTTTATTATTACACCCAGGCCAAAGCTAGGGGTGAAAATTTTCTTGCCCCCAAGTTTCGGTCGTAAACTTTTTTTTGGCCATAAATGTGTTTGACAAAACGGTACCAGATGTTTTTAACAGCATATAAGTCGTGTTACTACGTAAGTCTTATTGCGTGAACGTAACACGCATGCCACTACGTGATAATGGCTGCGTTGATCTAGATTCTGATGTGAATCGTATTTGATTGCAGAGCGTGACTATTGAAACGTTCGGATTTAGGTATACGGTTTAATTATTGGAGAACAATACTAATGCGTACGAGCACATCACGTCGAATCTATGTGTTGGAGCGGAATTCTCGAAACCGGTCCTATAATACATCAGTCCGTATCATACCGTTGATTTATATACCTTTGTGTACTAAATTGCCGTCCGACTGAGTTACGCAGGTTTTAGCTTGGTATCGTAACGCCATTTGCCTATCGTGTATTAGGTATACATACGTACTACACACGCACGTGCGTTGATATACGTATACTGTGCGATATATATGAGGTATCGTTATCGCGATAAATTATTGCTATTACGCGGATCATGCCAACCAATCCGTTGCACAATTCGATTCCCACGAGATATTTGGATTCGCGTTTGCGTTATTCGTTTGCTCACTGTATACGAAGGTATAATAATACCGGTCTCCAATCAGCCGCGTGTAAATCATTCGATTTGACCCGAAGTGGATCGGGATCACTGTAATGTCGCCAGGATCCCCTTTCTCGCGAATCCGATCGATATTATTCGCGGTTCGCTAAGTTTCTTGCAGGATTCGCCGAATCGGTTCGTCCGCTGCAATTATACCGATCCTCTGAAAATCTTGTACTTGTTATTTTACACCGATGACAAACACGCCATTCTACAGGCATAGCGGTGAGTCGTTTCAAGCAGCAACCTTTAGGCTTTGTGCACACACACGCAGCTATGCAGATGGGGAAATATTTCGAAAGAGAAAAAGTTGCGGAATAAAGAAGACGGTTGTAAAAATGATTGCTGCAGGTGTATCTGCTACGACACATACCTACAAACTTTGCAGTTTGCGCACATCTTCGTCAAGGTTGTTATCTTAATAAGGTTGTTCCCGCGTTACGAATGCAATTCACGTCCTGCCAGCTCGCGGCGGCGGTGCTACGACGGGGGGAAAGGTGGCTATCAGCACTGCACGGCTGGGATAATGCCGGCATCTGCATTCAAGGCAAACCGAAGCGATCTTTTGTCCCAAATGATAGAAATAATCTACCAAATCCGTCTGCCCGTGCAGGGCTTTTAGATACGATAGACCTTCCCGCGTATATATACGTGTATCTATTTCACTTGCGACGAAGTAAGTATCACTGCATTAATGCGGAGACAACGATAGCCTGGATTGAACTGGAGTTGATAAATTTTTCATATAATCGAGAGAAAACGATATCGATGTTCAAGAATTTGTGTTATTAAGTACTTATAATACAGGTCCTTTCTTTTTTATCCACATTACTAAACGATCTAGTATCTTTAGTGTAAAGATTCTCGCGTTGCAAAATCACATGAACCGTACATCTTCAAGCATAACTTCGGAATTCTCATTTACAGAATGTCAATCAAGAGGTATGAAGAGTCACGATTTATTTATTGAGAAATTTGGTACCTTCAAACTGAATTCCCTGTAATTACCTTGGTACTCGTACGAATTTTGTTTTAAATCAAGTTTTTCCGTCAAACGATTGCGGTGGAGAGGTTTAACAAAGATCTCGAGGAGAATACGCGATATTATGTCTGTATAATATTTATATATGCGGTTAAATATTACCGACAAAATTTATTCCACACCAGCTGCGCATAGGTCAAAAAACCGGATTTAAATCATGATCAACAAGGTTTCGGGTGTTGTTCGATACATAAATTTAGACAATTTCGTTGAAATAAAAGTCAGCAGCTGACGATGTGATGATAAAAAATTGAAAAAATGTAAAAAAAAAGTTGAAATTAAAAAAAGAAAAATCAGACAAACGAGAGGTAGATATTTTGGATAGGATTAAATGAGAGTTGAATACCCTCGCAGACGTAAGCGAATGGTTTATGGTTGTCGAGTGCGATCCGACGCATGTGATATTCTACGCTTCCAAAGGTCAGGGAACGAATTTTTTCGTTGGTTACATCAAAACGAGCACTTTGGTTCTTGAACAGATGTACGCGTGATTTGTTGCTACGTAGCTGCGTGTGGCGCATTTCTGTGGTCGGCGTTTCTAGTCTAGACGCCAGACGCGATAATCAGCACGCCCTATCCTCTTCATTATGTAACGGGTGATTCAAAGGAGCAACTCGACCGGTAAATAGCGAATTGAATAAATGGACGGAATTGGCGATCCCTCCTCCCGCATCATGTATCCATCCATCTATACGTCTCAACGTCCCGGCAATTGTTCCCCCGGCTTCCGTTTCAGGCCTCTCTGCGAAACGTTAATGGATTTGCTGAAGATGGAAGAAAAAATCTTATTCGAATAACAAGCGAATAAATAAAAAATTTCATACACGTGTGGAAATATCGTAGATACGAGCGTGACTGCGTACTGCAATGAGGATTTAACTGATTTTTTATCGAAGCTGTGATTCGTTTGGTTTTTACTGTACGTGCACAGTGATGGGAGTTTATTTCAATCTCTAGGCAGAACTTTTTACAAATAATCCCTGATGCCGAGAGACTGTGTTACACGCATATACGTTACACCGACCTCTGAGCATGGATTATGAACCGTTGGATGTATGCGTGCATATGATTATACGAACTCCTGAGTGATAACAGATCCGAATGAATGTCGAGAATAGTTGAAATGACAGCATGATATTATGACAGCCGGTTATTCGGTCGAACTCACTGACTTTTCAGTGACAGTGATTGGCAGCTATGCGAAAAATACTTGAATGAAGATAATTCAACCTCTGTATTTGTGGCGGAATAAAGTAGTTTACTTTTTTATAGGTCGCGGTATCGCCTCCAGCATATTATACGTAGAAATTTCAAGTTTCAAGTGAAAATGATCGATGTCAGTTTGCCTTTTATTCATGACATTTTTTTTCATTTGTACAAATACAGGAATATTTACCATCGAGGTAATTATACCCTCGGAATTTTTTCAATCAATACGAAGAGTTAGCAAACGGTAATAAATAAGTACATAAATAAATGAACAAATTCCACGAGGCAAAGTGAATGTGATTCTATCCTACAATTATACGGATAAAACCCACTCGATGTAATTCATTCGTTCATTAACGAATAAATCAGTCAGGAGATGGCAATTTTTTAAATGTCAACAGTACAGGTGCTCGTACCGCAAATCGTTCGATTCATCATACGGAAGTGACGTTATCAATCCGCTGGTACGAATCAAATTGGTTGCAAATCATCGGGAGATTGCGCAGAGGAGACCAGAGCTGCGCGTTTAGCCTCGCCCGGCATTTATCCGTAAAAAGTAATTCTGAATCGCGTCGATCATTTACCGCCACTTCAATTAGTCTCTGTAATTGTTTAACCGCAAATTATTGGTCTGGAACTTTGGTTGTTGAAAAAAGAAAAAGTTTTAAATTTACAACAGCTACGGCGCCATGCACGCGCGTTTAATTTATACGAAATTAATTATTTAAAAACTTTTGTCCCGGAAAAACCATTTGATTTTATGCTTTATCTGTTATCGTTCTCACACCCTCCGGTCACGTAGCTCGCTTTTTTCAACATCGAAAGTTCATTCGATTTCCTCGTTTTTTATTCCTGCTGTATTACCAGCATACCGTAGAGCTGCAAAAATTCAAACGAAAATTACACGTTTTAACGAACGAGCGGGATTCGCGAACATTTGTTTTCCTCTCTTTTGTACGCGTTCTCGACGCTAGATTTTGGCTTGTATCGAAATTGAAATAATCAAAACCTTGGAAAACGTTTTATACCTATAACTGAAATACCAGCTTGAATATCGGGTGAATGGGCAATTGGGTAAGAGGTTAACGATCGAAGCTACAAGTGCGACTCGTTATCTTCAACTTCACTCAGGAAAACTCTGCATGATGCATGAATAGAAGTTGGTACAGCGACGGCTCCACTTAAGCCCAAAGTATGTTATTCCTTACTCTTTTCTTTAATTTTGACTTCGATTTTCTTTGCAGTTTTCGATGCGGAGAAATAACGAGAGTCTGGATTTTTCATCTTTCAAACCGTCGTTTTCGCCGGGAACCAATTTATTGTTTATGATAACCATCGTCATCGTCGTTGATCTTTCTCATTAGTTGATTTAAGATTTTTGCCTGGCTGTCAGGCATAATTCTAATTTGTTCGTTGGTGAGTTAGATATACAGGCTCTTATGTCACGTCTCATGCCGACTCCGGTTCTCGGCTAGGCTTAATTAAGATGGGCTCTGTGAATAAGACGTGAGAGAATAGAGCGGCGAAACAAGTGTGAAGAAAAAGAAAGCAGGAAAAAAGTGGAACGGCGTGTAACTTGAGAAGGAAAAAGAAATTAAATGAAACTAAAGAAAAAGGCTACGATTTTTACTCACGGTTCTAGGAGAAACGTTTTCTTCTTCTATTTTACATTTGATACGTTACACGGTATGACGCGCGTGATCTTTACAACGAATACTTTTGTGTCTTATCTGGGTAGGCGAGTGTGGAAGGCTGTCTGGAATTCGAGGTAAGGTAGTACGGACTGCCTGCTCCGTTAACTTCAACGAAGAAAGGTGACTTTTTCTCCGAGTCTATACGGAAGGATAATATCTTTGCCGGAGCCAGGAGTCATGAAAGGATGGACCGAAGATTCTTACCGCTTGCGGTTCTCCGAGATCCCCGAGAACAATGAGACCCACGATTCTACCAAGGGGTTGCAATGTATTATACGCGTAATTTGCAGTCGCCGAAGCTCTGCAATACGTGTACGGATAATGATCCTATATGGGCCACACCGACGGTAACGTCGATGTAAAAAAACGTGACTTTCCTTAAGTTTCATTTCTATCCCGGTCCCGAGTGCAAACGTCTCATTCAAGTTTTCTTGGGACTAATTACAAAGGAGTTACTGGGTATAATTTGAACGGCTTTTTTTTTTTTTTTTTTTTGGCAAATTCAACGCGGAATATAAAGGTTGACTAAAAGCTGCCGAGTAACGCGTTTAGGAAAATGACGGTGATTATATTCTGCTGGTTTATCATCTTAATGTTCTAACGGGTCTTTTTTTTCATCTGTCGAGGTCACTGTCTCCTTTGTCGCTTGTATCTACACGAGACCAGTTCTTGTGTATATACCATGTAAAAATCTTGGATTTTAATCAACACGACCGGATTCGATACTATTATACCTTGTTTGCAACCGGCCAAGGTCATCACTCTCGCCTTATAATCGGTACGGAGATTGTCGGCGGCATGCCGCCAGGGTCGTTGACTTTAAACAGAATCAAAAATTTATGGCTCTGAATGCCCCGAGGTCTCCTCTCTCTGTATCGATAAAATTAGCAACACGCACGCCGTCTTTCTCACATCCTATTCCCAGACTTGATTCTCGATCTTCACCATGCGGTACAAAGTACGAGGTACAACCTCAGCCTCGCTTGAACTTTATTAAAAGCATCTCGTGTAATAAACCGTCTTCTCCGCGCCAACGATTTCTCACGAACCGTGGTACTCGATCACCCAGGTTACAGAGAAACTTTAACCGAAGTGGCTGTCGGTGTATAATTTTCAATCTCGGCACTGCGTAATGATTCAGGCAGTGGTGCATCTTTGGTAACAGAAATGTCCGAGCTCGGAACGATGATAAACTGACAATATCGATCAATTCGCCTCACTTCGTTATCATCGTGACGTTAATAAATCTTGGCCCTTGCTTTTAACATCGAAATATTTTCCCTCAAGGTTATCCTTCGGTTATTACTCCGGACTCTGAACCTTGATTGGTGTCGGAAAGGTGTACATACTCATGCCGCGCGTAGTAGATACACGAACCGTACACTCGAAGAAATGCTGCATGAAACCAAAGAAAGTACCTCGTTATAGCGCTTTGTAACAAGTTACGCAAGCTGCATTTGAAACAAAGTTCACGTATACAGTACTTCGTTTTTATCGGGGCTTCTTTTCCCATTCTGTAAAGACGACGCGACGGGGCGATGAATTATTCGTTGGAACTTATAGCGGATCGGCTTGCGGGCTTTCCGTCACTTCTCCGATAGTACGATGTACGTAATAGCGAATCGCGCGTTATGGAAACCTCGAACAAAGGAGGGCCTGGCTGTGTGTGCAGAGGACAATCTGCAGAATTACGTGTGCGCAACGTATTACGCAATGACTCTTCCGGGTCAAAAGACGCCCCGTCGACTCGCCGCGCCGCGACGCTCTATTAGATTCTACCGAGGATCTCGGACATGTTCTTTACGAACGAGAGGAGAAGTCTCATTGTCAGTCGGACAAAAGAGGGATATCTCTTGTCTTCCGTTTCAATTTTGTCCGAGGTCACGCGGGTCGGTGCTGAGGATTATCGTGATTAGGAAATCCTCCGTTCTTCGGCTCTCCTTATATCAGGGGTGGGGGGGGTTGGGTTCATGGCCGTTGTAACTTCGACTTGTAATCGAATATTGGAAGCCATACGTCGGTTTCACATCGTCTGGTAAATTAGTCTGCTCCGCATCGAAGGAAAATTACAGGCTCACAATGTCGAACGAATTGAAGACGTGTACGAGGGTATTAATTATTACGTGTGTGTATCGGTTCACACGTTCTACGGAATTTGTGTGACGGTACTCATCTCACCTGCTACGTGCCTTCTACATTTTCCATTTACTCCGGACAGGCGCCTGTCTGGTCTTTGACTACCGTGTCTTACGCTCCCTCCGCAGAGCAAAGGAGTTGACGCTAAGCTCCCGCTGACGTACACGTCGGCGATCAACGAAAATCATACATGGTTTTTAGCCATGATATCGCGATATCGCATCAGTACCTACACCCTTACAATGAGACCGGCTTCGTTTGACGTCACCCCCTTGTAACTTCATCGACGACTGACTGACTGTCTGTCTGTCTATCTGGTGAAGTTACCAGAGCTTATTGCTGAAATGGTTGTGCAAACCAACCCTGTTCCATTTAAGCTCAGAAGTCGGTTCGCTTTGCCGTTTAACGTACCCGTCGCAACCCTGCTCGACATAAATTACCTGCTTCTGGCACTTGGAGCTCCGAATCCAAGTCTAGCACTGATTCTGACAACAGACCGTGGTTCCGAGACTTTTCTCGCCTCTTTGCGATTCATTCACGTACCTACGAGACGGTTCTTTTTCTATTTAAAAATTTATCTGTCAAGTCCTTAACGAAACTCTCGTATTATAAATGGATGGAAATGGTCTCTCCTGCAGGCTATAACAATCGTCCTTCGAGCTCTTTGAGACGTTCATGATTTACTGCGTGGTCTTGAACAGTTTTTTATTTTACCATTATCATCATCATCGTCATTATAATTTGTATTACGATATACATGTATATGTATTTTTTAAATACGAAATATCGCGCTTGCAGAATAACATATATGTACTTGTATTACAGACCTACGAGTGTTTGTGGCATCAAAGAGAACCGGTTTTACGCAACTGCGGCATTCATCTTCGACGTTGTCTCGCCACCGCTGAACAGCTGCTTTGCGTAAGTCAAGATTCTGTACATTTGTTATTAACAGTTAAAATTCACAAGTTGAGTTCTTAGGCGGGACTTCAACCGATACCGTAGGTTCGATAAATACAAGTTTATTCTATGGTTTTTCCTCCACTCTCCTCGAATATCGTTTCTTCTTTGGTCTGTAGCTAAATGAATGCAAAGTCACGGTCTTGTACTTTGGGACAGTTTAAAAAATGGAGATTAGAAAAAAAAAGAAAATAGAATTCACTGTCTGCTCAGCTATTCTTATCTCTTTCATTCCACTTGAATCTTTTCTGCGCGTGGATGAACGTCGCGCTTATTTTTTTTAAATTTTATTCTTTTGCACAGTTCTTGATTCTTTGCTCGCTTCGGTGGCCACGAGCCAAAATAAAGATTGTTTCAATCTTTTCGCGGTACGATTCAAGCTGCAACATCATTTAATACTATGTTCTCAAGTATCGTAACGCTCATTTGTACATATCGAAATGATTCGAAATTTTCCATGCACATGTGCTCGCGAATATTAATTGCGTACTTAGCATTATTTGCCAGCTATTGCAATTGCTGCAGTGTTACATTGATATCACCTGTTTGATTGGATACGCGGAAATTCTGATTGATAGTGATAATTTCACTGGAAATTACCAATATTTACTTTCCCACACTGTGCATCACGTGTCGTTTCGTCTAAATCACCCGACCTATTTCATCATCCCTTGTATGTATAACCGTAGTTATTGTAAATTCGTAGAATTCAACCTCGTATTGGATGTATTAATTTCAATGTACAACGAAATTGATTCACGAACGTTGCGGCTTTCACACGAGTACACGTGTAAGCTTATCTGCATATCATAATCACGTTGAACAAAGTGTGGTTCGTTTCAAACACTTTCAATTCACTTATAAGAACCGAACGTAACAAATTTACTGAGAAGAATTCAAATGTACAATTGTCGAAACGTGAGAAGCCGAGCAACTTCTGAGATTTTGAAGTTTTCAATCTTCTCGGAATTAATCCGACCTAACGACGCTGATTTAAAGCTGTGAACCTCTTATTTCTCCTCTGCCTTAATTACTACCCAAGTAATTTGTGTACTAAAACACTCACAAATAACCGAAAAGAATAGACATTACGACTTTCTATCTTCACAAAAGTATCACAAATATGACTTTCCGAACAACTGAGAAATCTCACATTTTCTTTACCCCATGAATAATCATTAAACTAGTTGCTAGATATTATAGGTATCCGATATCCGATATCGAAGGCCGGATTTTGAGTGATAATCCATAATTCGCGTGTACTTATAAAGAGCAAGCTCAACCCAGAGGTGGGAATTGAATTAAATTGTAACCAGTCAAGTGCCGCGTAGCCTGGTTTTCAACGCGAACGAATTGGACGCGTGCGATACTCGAAGAAAGCAATGTAACTTGTAGCATATTACTCGAAAAGTCACCGACATCAGGAGCAGCAGCAGTTCAGCGACTGCAATACCGACTACCGAGGAACCTTGAGCGTTCAAGGCAGATACTCGTAATATGTGTCACGGCTCTAGAAGCCGACTTAGCACCCGAGTCACGAGAATATTAGAAATTTGAAGTTTTACACGCGAGTACCTAGGCGAATATAGCTGCAATGCAATATCTCCGAGGAGTTACAGACTCACGTCAAACCGAGATAAACTAGTGATTCAGAGTGTTTCATCTTCTTCTACCTTCATATCTGCATCTTTATACGATCCCTCTTCTCGCGTACTCACTTTCCAAACCGTATACGTCGAACCTTCGTATCGGTTTGTACAATGTTATATCCATACGCCACATAACCATAACCTCTAGGCGCCATTTCGGAAACAGCGATCGTTGATAAGCTGATTTAATTACGTTATACACCTTTGATGATATCAAACGAACCGAAAATTCATCAGGCAATCCGCGCGGTCGATCTCGGGTTAAGCTGGACCTCTCTGTTTTCTTGGCGCTAAAAAGTTTCATTTTCAACGATAATTAACGCCCCTCGAGAATGTGAAAAATGAAGACGCGTTCACCCACGCCGGTTTCAAGGCGATAGGATACTATGTATATTGCGTTTGTACCGCAGCGAAAGCGACAGGTACTCAGCATTATTGAACTTTATACGGGAATGTATTGTATCCTCGGTTATACTTATGTACACCGTACATATCCATACGTGTGTAAAATGTACGTAGTACACTCTCGCCTATCGCTTTCAGCTTCGAAGGACCGAAGAAGATGTCTTGACCTTTGATCGTTGCCCTGTACGCATCAATTATCCCATTGTGTGCAAGTTATAACGATCAAGAGGCGAGAGACATGCTCGTCCAATTAGTGAAACGCGTCTCGTGATTGAGGAACGTTAACCTGTGGAGGTTGAAATTGAGCAATTGGCAGAATTTCGTTTCAAAATTCGTGTCATTCAAAGCACGTCAAGTCGTGCGAGAGTGGAGAGAAGGATTAATCGAGGATACGGGAAATAGTGTAACAAGAAACACAGAAACGTTCGCTTCTCGAACAACGGAATCGCAAACTTTGTTAACAGACCAATGAATGAATTCGTCTTTGTACTCACGGAGAATCGATACGACTCGTTTCCGACAGCGTTCATCACGCCTCGTTCGATTTTCCCGCGACCACGTTTCAGAGGATCAATCAAAAAACCTCGATGCCCGTATGAAACAGGTTCATATAACCGCGCCTGCCAGATGCGATGTGACAATACTCAATCGTACATTTCTGCGCGAAGAGCATTATTCAAATCTATGGAAATATAACAGACTGAATGGGACGAAAGTGAAAAGAGGATTGAAACATTCAGGTGGAACATTTCCAACATTGATTTCAACGGAAAATGTTGCAATCGCTTGTCTGCTGGACACTCGCGAATTAACGCGTTTCATGTGCTGAAAAGTTTGAGTGGCAACGGGTCGGATAATTGTTCGGGAAACTCGACTAATTTTCGTGACTGCGTGTATAAACTCACTAATATACGTGTACGTGTATACACATGTATACACAGAGGTACAAAAGGACGCGACGTGAATGCGTCACGTTTACGTTCATCCTGATCGCAGAAGAACTGACCAAAACTGTCCGCCCGCTTCGTCCCTTCCTAGGCTAATTACTAATTACATCTCCCTGGAAGGAGATTAGGGTGGACACGTATATACCCTTGAAAACGGTCGACGCGCGGAACAAGGTGCCCAGCCTCTCACCGTACGTACCAAGAACAACTATTTCTCTCGGTCTACTCGCTGATGTTCTTCTCGTTTTTATTGTACCTACCTCTTTTTCTCAGCGAGAAACTAGATCCCCTCTTTCAGAGTAAACAACTCGCACGTGCCTGTGATTACTCATGAAAGTCCCTGCGACATCAAAGATATATCCGTTACCCGTAGGAGGTTAACCATCGTTGTTACGAACGAGGTCAATTTTTACAACTTTTATCCCTCGCTTCGCGGGCTGGGATTCGAGGGCGGAAAGCAGCGGACCGCCGTTGGAGAGTATTTTAGTAAGCATTGCCGAAAAGTTTGCACAGCGATAATTGGTAACGGAAGAATAAAGTGGGCGAAGAATGAAGAGTAAACTGGTGGTGCATGAGTAGCGTTTTTTCTGAGAGCTCTAGGCTCGCCGTTCGATGGTTATATCTCTGTGCAAGCACGGCCCGTAGGCACGGCTGAGTTTCACGGTTCGGTTTCACCGGCGGGTTCGGCATAAAGGAAAAAAAAAAAAAATAGATAAAAATCTGGATCGGGAAGCAAAGCTGGCCTATCAGAGATGATGATGTAACCCCCGCTTTAACCCGCTGAAACCGCTGAATCGCGAGCCGCACGAGATCACGGAGTTATGGAGCGGTTAGATGAGTACAAATAGGCGAATCTGAACTATCTACGTACGTAAACTTTTCAATCTGCTAATGGATGGCGGAGAAACGGAAACTGTCCGTGGTAGAAAGGGACTGTAGACAAGGACGTGCAACTCGGAGCCTTGACGAGTGAACCGAGTGAGAGAGAGAGAGAGAGAGAAGGAGAGGAAAAGGAGAGGAAAAGCACCGCCTCGTGCTTAACGGAAACGCTGGAAAAGGCGAATTTCACTGCATCCAGGTACTCTCGGCGTTCTTGTTTGAACTATTTCTCATTTCACATCTTCATGTACTACACGCAGTACTTTCGCTATATGAAACTGACGAGAGTATGGGGACGGTGTCTGAATCTGGATCTGCAAAATCAGAAACTATAGAACCGTTCCTTCGGGATTTCCCGCTTGACCGATGTGTACCGATAGTGCAGATTGATGTTTTCCTCACTTGTGTAGACACGGACTAAAAACATGAGAAACTAAAACTGCAGCTCTCGTATTTTCAAATGTCGAATATTTATCCGAGCGTGGATTTTCTTGCAATTTAGGTGTGTACATATGCAAGGAAGAGTCGTTCTTTTCTTTTCCGACTGCCTGAATCTTTGCGAATATTTTTGCTTTCTATTTGTCGTTCATTACCGTCTTTTTTCTTCTTTTCTTTTTTAAACTCGTATTTTTGTTTTGTCCAGCCATCCGTTCCAGATTTTCCCGACTCTGTTCAACCACCCTCTATTTCTGCGCTGCTGCGGGGTCAGGTTTGAAAACTACCCGACAAAACTGAAGTGGCTCGTCAAAACATCGCCACTCGAGTTTATACACGAGGTATTTACTTTTCAAACTTGACCGATAAACTGCAAGCAGAAGTTTCTGAATCTGCGGATCACTAACGTCCGTGTTCCGTAGCAGTTTAGGTCGTATTTGCATAGATTCGCTGGTCAGACGATGTACAAGGTGTTCGATTATTCCTGCATGCTTGAGTGCTATTTAAGTAAGCCCAAAATAAGCACACATATTTTTCTGATATAAGCTTGCGGGTCTGGGTGAAATTCGTACGTGTTTTGGAAACCAGAAAATGGTCAACAAGTTTATTTGCGTAGTTTGAATGAAAGAAAGTGGAGATCTAAAAAATATATTTTGACTGAATAAGATATGAACGTAAACCGAATTATTACCCTCGAAAATAACATCCTCGTGATTGTTGACTCGATTTCATGAATCAGAAACATACATACATACATACATACATACATGCATACATATATATATATTAATAATAATCTACCGAGTGGGGAGGAATTTTTCTCTCATTCTGCTCAAAATTCCACGCGGGATTTTGGTCTCCGTGTCCCTGGTAGCAATCGTTTACACTTTAGCGGGACATTTATCAAAATGTGCTCAATCCAGCACACACAAGCTCATGATCCTCAAACGTCGGTCGGTTTTATATTCCTCTCCGGTAGTTCGGCCCCGTGTCTCCGGTGAGACGTCTCATTTATTGTCGTATTACGAGATGGATACGCCATCATTGATCGTCCGGACATGGTGATTATACGTATAAGAGGACTGCATCATACCCACTATTGTTGGTCATTCACCGGGGGCATGAATAAACTTCTTGAGAGATTTCCCGGGTTACGTATTAAGGACGTCGATGGATAAAATGTCGAGAAATCGACTTTCCCGATGGCCATTAGTTCTTTTCCCATTCGACGGGAAATGCAGCAGCAGCAGCAGCAGCAGCAGCAGCGGGATGAATAGTTTTGCATATATTTTTCACCGCGGGGCGTATATTTGTCGTCGCGGATTATAATTGGGTCGCCGTCCTTGGTTTAGCGACAGGGATCCCTGCAGGAATCGAGAGATTCACCCCGTTTCTCACAACCCGCAGGATGAATAAGACGAGCGGCGTGACTCGTCCCTGCTCCTTTCTCCGGGGTCCCGTGTTCGGTGGTGTGAAAAAGGCAGAGATAAAAATAGCAAAACCTTCGCCAATCTCGTGGTTCTGACACGCGGTATAATAGATTGTACCAACGTGTCAAGGTATCATCTATTTAGTACTATATCCTTATACCTTATACCTTATATCACCGGGAAAAGCGAAGCAAGGGGCAAAATACAACAAGGGACAATATTCGCCACGTCCTCTCTGTGTAGTGCATTTATATCAATCAAGTTTTGCCTACCTATGTTGGTATAGGATTCGATCTTACTTTGATGGCAGTACGTCTATGACGCGTCAATGATTTTGTTCAAACACAGCTGGGAACTCAGACGGAAGATCATTAAACTCGGAATTGGCTGGATGGAGAAACCCTCTTCTACCGGTTAACAGGCAATCGCGCAATAGCCTGGTTCTATACATATAAATCAATTCACCGAATGCATTCCGTTCTACCAACATTCGACGTTGGCTAAACTTGACAATTGGCATGTTCTTTTGATCAGGCGATGAAAGGATCTGCCCCTTTTCGCGTGGCACCAATTATAGCCTGATTCAGACTTCAGTGGTAATTTTCACCCTACAATTATACCCGCGAGACGTATGTGTAGGTATTGAATTGAGGAGGTCGGGAATTCTTCGAAACTGAGTCGAATCCGACCTGGTAAAAATTATTTCACCACGGTCCGTTACACTCCGATTTTTGCCTCAGCTACGACTCGTTGAGTTTATCACGTTGGGAAAGTGGCTTCGTGTCTACGTGATGTTTTTGTGTAAACGATTTTCAGCCAATTATGCGCTTCAGTGAAACCTGTTATATCTTGTCGGCGTTGTCGCTATTTGCTGTTTGAACTGAGACGCTCCTTGTCGTAGTCTTCGGAAAACGGCTAATTGCGCAGCTTTGTTCGAACGTTATTCAAGCACGTTGACACGATCTTCTGGAAGAAATTGAGCCTTGTGTTATTCCTTGCTGTCGCGAGTCACTTGATACATCTTGAAATTCTGTTCGGAGAATTTTCCCTTGTAAATAAATCCAGGGGCGCGCATCATCCACTCAGCAACGCGAAAACATCCATTCACAACGTCTCGGTTTAACTCCGAGCTCTCGGTAATTAGCTACTCCTGTCGCTAATAGAAAATCCATGTACAGATGCATGGTGTTGGATGCCTCGATGTGCTCGGGTCGTTCATTAAGCGCATACACATATATAATATATATATATATATGCACGCAAAGGTTGGCATAAGCGGTGGTAATTAATTCACACTCCGTGCAGGAAAGGGAATTGTTTAGAAGCGTAACAGCTTTTACAGCGGTGAAAATTAATTCGGAATTCACCATTCGTCAAGTCGGAACTTGCGGACGGAATCCGACTTACACTCGATGAAATTCTTTCGTTAATTCCGGACGACGAAAAAGATCGTATTGTTATCAAATCGTAGCTCGAAAGCTCCTTATCCGGCTCTCCACGAATCTTTTCATTCGAATATTCGCACGATATACGCATGTTTCTTTACGAGTCTAGCGAAGCATAAAGTACCGTCGGAACACCCAGGATAAATGAATTTACTCCGAGTTACTACGGGTTACTACGAGTTAACTTCTGGCATTGCAATTGCTCTCATTTCGAACTGCTATCTTATACCTCACCGTCCGTTAGGTATAAGTGTAACTGCCGCACATGGATACGTTTTATGGAAACACGGACGTTGATGATTGAGGAATACGCACGGGTGTCTCAAATACTCGTTCTGCTGGATCGTATTTCGTTCCACTCTGAATACGGGGGAATAATTTACCCCCAATTTTATTTAACGAACTTTTCCCAAATTGGATCTGTTTTATGCGCACGGTATAACCGCGGCGGGTGTGTTATTCTGTTCGTGATTTTGATGAATCGAGGCTAATTCCGAATTGACCAAGGGCGAATCAATCATTCCGCAGTAGAGGGATATACCCACGACTAGGAGGAAGGAACGTCGTTCTTTTATAGGTCAATCCGATCTTCTCCTTATTGTCGGCTATTCCATTACTCCGAGTGGTGCAGGAATAATACATTGGGAGAAAAATTGCTCAGTGAAACGATCCGAAAGACAGTCGTTTACAAGTTTTTATCACCTGTCTATAATGCAGCCTGCATGTATACCAGGATATAGGTACGGACGATAACGACGCGAAATCTATTTACAAATTGATTTCCCCTCGATGTATCCGTCGCTATCTTCGGTCTGTTCTTGAAAACCAATTTCCTTCTCCATATCGAGTGTAAAAAGTCGAAGACGCGAAGGGAGAAAGGCATTCGTGAATCTTTGGCAAGTCGGGTTAGCGGACTAAGCACCCACATGGAGTAGAAATGCTGCCTCTACGCCTCGAGCCGACTACCTTATCGGATAGCTAATGTCTTTGTTACTCGAGTGCAGGTTACAGAGCGTAATGTAGAAGTCAAGGATACTGAGGCGTCTTGCCGTTATATTACGCGAGCGCGTATTTCGTCTTAGCTAGGTATATAGAATTTCCTTCCTCCGGGGAATTCGAGAGTCTCGGATCAATTTTTTTTTTTTTTTTAAAGCTTTTTTCCCCCAGCTTTGGACGGTTAAACGCGAGCTGAACTGATGTATGTAGGTAATAACGTTTAAATGAAACAGTCTCGCAGGTTAAGCTCGGTCCTATTTTTTGCCCCCCCCCCCCCTTTATCTACCCACCTTATAGTCGCAGTTTGCATAAAAGTACGTACCTAGGTATTCTCATCCTTATGATAGAGGATCTTACGATTTCCTTTAATCTAAACTTGCGAGATTCAATTACATTTGATATTACCTCGGCTTGCGGTGCTCCTCCTTCTCGAGCTCTCATTTTTCCAACCGCCGGTTGGAATTCTTAGATTGCGTAATCCGCGCCGATACTTGAAACCGAGATGGTATACGCTTAACTCGAGATCTTTTCTCGGATGACCAATCACCGCACAGTCATTCGAGGGTAAAAATTTTCCCTCTATAATATAAGATTTTTCCCGACTGCCTTCGCGGTGATTTTCCAACCCTCGGGCGGTGGGTAGAATATTTAGGTACGTAAAAATTGTGGCTAAAAGCATTACGTCGTCGAGATAAGAGCTTAATACCTTCTCATCAATTTTTCTTATCTAGCAAGCAAATTCTCAACTCACAACCTCGCGTGCACACCGATTCACCTATGTAACTGTTCGAAAACGTGGATAATTTACCGCTGATTAGTAATCGGCATTTTTTTCATTCCGTACGATGATATTTTAACTGCCAGCCGAAATCGCACGTGCGGAACTTTGAATATTCGAAACTTTGTGTTACAACACTGCGGCGATCGAAGTTTATACTTACCGAAGCTCAAACTACATTTTTTTGTACACCGTGGACCACCATTTAGGAAAATTGTAGGATGACTTGAATTTTTTCGATCTAGTTCGATACCATTAACCTAAAAAGCTTGTGCCTTATTACCTATGAAGTTTATCAAAATTGAGACAAATCGTACTTTTTCCGTAGTGGAAACCTTCTTGTTCTACGCGAGTTGAAAACGAATCGCGCATAAATTCAAGTCGAGTGACGTGTAAGAATGAGTTTTATTTTCTTTGACGTGGCAAATTTTCCGCGATATGAAAATATTTCCTTGACAAATTAGGGCCTTGTTACGTGTATTATTTTTTGTTACGACGCGAAAAGGAAATATAAAAATTTTCCCTCGTTTTCATCGTCGTCTTCTTTGAAATATTTTTATCATTCGTATCCCTATGCCTACTACAGTATAAGGAGCCGGCTTCTCCTCCTCTTCATCGCCCTTTTTTAATATTCGACTCTTCCAAACATAATAGCCGGTAATATTTGCGGCAGGTATATACCCAGACACAGGTACATATGTACAAGGTATATAACAAGGGTGTTCTTCTTTAGAAAATTGCAATTTCCTTCTTTCGAGAAGGAGCTGTTCACCTTGCGCGATTGAAACTTTTTGAATTCATTGCCATCGGGTCCTGATGTTTGTTTTCTTTTTGTGCTTATTTTTCCCTTTGCGTCAATCTCGTCGTTATCGTTGTTATACTTATTATTTTTCATCACCGTGCGAAAGCGACGCGTCTGTCACACTCCGAAGATATTAGCGTTACTTATTAGCGACGTTACTAGGGAAATTTTTTTCACTCCCAAATTTTTTTTTCTTCCCTCTCCTACCTTTGATTTACCGCCGCCGCGCCGTTCGTGCTGCTATTCGTCATTATAATAGGAGGTGGGCGTTATCAACTTCCAAGGCGGGTGTTCGTTACTTTCGAAAATGATTTATCTCGCTCCTCGGACCCCCACAATACCCTGTAAAGCCTTTTAAGCCCTTATCGATAATATATTCGTGGTCACACGTTACCGCAAAGCTTAAGATAGGATCGACACGGTCTTGCCCATCGTCGTCTCTTTCACCCACTCCCCTATATAATGTATGTACCTACCTATCGAGATCCGACCTTCTTTACTTGCCGTGTGGGCGATGCTTCGCAAGTCGTATTTTTCTCTTCCCGTAGGCCGAAATCTGACACGTCTCTTCTGACTTGATTTATTATGAAAATCGAAAAAGTTTTGATTTTCTCGCACGCCTGCAGACAACATGCAAGCTGTACTCTGAATTATTAATGATTTATTTCGTTCGCAATGATCGCTCAAAAATGTAGCGTAAACATTTTCTAAAAAAAAACAAACAAGAAGACTGTTATTTTCAGCCGTATTTATACTGCGGTTTAAAAAAATCGAATTGGTACAGCCTCGGAGACTGTAATTTTCACAGAACTAAAATACAGCGGAAAAAGCCTCGCAAATGATTGATGCTTGAGAAGTAATTATTGGTTGATCGAATTCGCAAATGTGCTGCGGTGCAGGTAATTTGAAAGAAAGTATCTTTTCCGATATCGAATGTAATGAAGAAAGAGATCGAAGGCGGGGAAGCAAAAATGGAAACTTTTCCGGCAACTTTAATACGGTAATTTGTAATCCGCGAGACAGATTTACGGACTTTTAATTTTAACTTCAATCGAAGGCTTCCGTACAGCAAAGCTACCGGGCATTTACAGTAAGGGTATGATAGGATAGGGTACACGGTATATAATGGTTTATAATCCAGCGGGCAAATGAGCGGCCCGAAAAGAAATGAAATAATTAAAATGTACGTCTCATCGCTACTCAAATTGCCAATTAAGAGTTGAAATTAAAGTCGGTATCTTTTTTCACACGGCCACTGTGCGCGTTGTTTTAAAAGCATCGCGGAGACCTGCAGGGGCTGCTTTTCGCTCTTTTTCTCTCTCCTCACTTCCTCCTTCTCCGCCCGCTCTCCGGTCTGCGTACAAGACCAACTAAAGGTATATCTGAAATTCAAGAGCCCCTTGTACGTGAGTTTTACACGTGTATCAGCTGCGTTTTACACGCCACGCGTTTCCTCCCTCGCGTCACGTCCGCTAAACTTGAAGCGAGATATTGCTTGAATGGCAATTTAAGTTATTTCGGCGCTTAGGCTTAAGACGCGCTCATCTTATCATTAATACCTTTCTCTACTTTTATATCGTGTCATCAATGTAACCGTATCCAGGTGGCGATCGTAAAAGCTGGAGAATTGGAAAACCGCTATAATCTCTATGAACTTTTACTCAAGTGCAAGAATAAAATTGTCGGAATCAAGAGTTACGAAGAAAGATAAAGACCGTTTAAAAAATCTTTGACAATATTTTATTTCCATCCATAATTGTGACGTGATTCCGAGCAAATTCGAATCGTTCGATCGGGATGAAATACACCAAAAAAAGGTTAGAAGTTCAGTTTTGTACAAGAACCCTGGAAAAATTGGTAGAAACTGTATAATGTACATAGGTAAATTAAGCGAAACGTTACTATTTAGATAAGTTAATACAATCTTGCGATACCTTAGGCATTAGCCGAAATACGGCTGTCGACACGTGCACGAAGGTACACAATATCCGCGAATCGATAATATCCATGGCGCAGTCATTACTTTATTATTGTACGGGCAGTTTCGCCAGACCGTTATTGTTCAGCAACGCGTTTGCGAGAGCGAGAAAGCCGCGGTGAAACGGGATCAAACGAAGATACTTAACGGGTTGCGTCTAATTAAAATTGTCCCCTCGCCGTATCGCCACCTCCAACTGCTGATCGTCGATTAGTATCGCGCCGTATGTACACGATCATCTCATTCGCGTCGTCGTGGGGTTCAATTAAATTCTTGCGTGCGAATCGGTGCCAAGAATCCGGCCGGAAACTCCTTGATCTACAAGTATAAGGCGTAAACCGCGAGTTTTCGGGGACCTCAAAGTCGACCCGGGAATGAGAATGCCCGTCACGCGAGAGAATCGCGTACTACTTACATTCTGCCCGGGCACCTACGAGCTTTTACTCCTTTTATCTCGGTCGAAAAGTCACCGACAGACGACGTCGAGGTGGGCGTCTTTTGAAAAAGGAGAGGAAAAAAAAAAAAACATTTACGAATCATTCCGCACGCGTCGTTCTTTAAAACACTACGACTTATATATAATATATAAATATATATTTGTGCGTGCAATGCGCCTTTCGCGTATCCCACAGCTGATTGCGAGTAATCGTCGGCTTTTTTTTTCTCCTTTTCGACTAATTTGAGACGCGTAAAAATTCTGGAACGGATGTCGGATATCCTTTTCTCTCGGGACTTATTTACGTAGTATAAGGTGCAATGCGGCATACGCTCGTGCCTACGCCGTGTTAAAACGACGAGGAATCATCGTCGGGCGTTGGGAATCATTCGAATGGAACAATTAACTAATCGTCCTCGAATGTAAACGTTCCTGAGTGTCCTTGCTCTGCTCTGGATGGTTATATACCTACGCGTCGAGAACGAACCGGTATGAATATGCAGGAGGAGTCGAGAGACACTTTGTATGCAAAAATTGTTGGCCGTCTAGCGTTCGGTAAGAGAATATCTCTGTCGCGAAAGCTGAGAGAGAGAGAAAGAGAGAGAAAGAGAGAGAAAGAGAGAGAGAGAGAGGGTCCTCGTCGGGATGCCCGTTGTGACAGGTGGAGAACGGATGTGACGTAGCTGGTGTAATTAGCCCGGAATCTAATTTCACCGTATAACCCGTCTGTCCGCTGCATTAACGAAGAACAGTCGCTTGTCGGGTCGATATCACCGGCAAAAAGATCAATTATCGAACTGCAGGCCGACGGACGCGTCGCGCGCAAAAAAAAAAAAAAAAAAGACAAGGAACGAACCCTTCCCTGTCATCGACAGTTGTACCCTGACCCGGGTGAGCGATTAATTAGTTTTTCTCGCATACGATACGTTGAAGATCTGATCGGAGCCTCGCCGCCGTTTCGCAAAGTTTACAAGTAGACGGAAAGCTCCTGCAGCGCAGGATTGTTGTTATACATATATACCTTGATACCCTCCTACCTGAATTGGTATATAATTATAAAATATTGTACATCCTTGGACAGTTCTACCCGCGGGGATTTAATTTTCTTTTACCCCGCGTTTCAGTTTGTTGGCCGAAAACTCACTTCAACTCTGCACACAGTTCTGTTTCTTTTTATTATAAACTTTTTTCTTTCCCTTCATTTGTTATTCGTTTTGCTTCTTGCTTAATTCAATCAGTACACAGGCAGACAGGTCGGATTTGCGGTATATAAACGTACGTACGTACATTCCTACGTTTCGCTGATGTTTCGTCATTAGCAGAAGCCGTAGGAAGTCTGTTGAAATAACGAGGCGAAATATGAATTGAATTTAATTCTTGTTCGCGGTGTTCGCCGAGTTAATACACAATATGATAGCTTGTACGCCTCACGCATACCGTCGTTGGGGAATTTATAACAAAGGTGAACACGCCGCAAGTACAAAGGGATCACAGGGTATTGATCGCGGTTGGTGTAAGACTGCAGGGATGTGTAACCTTCGTATTTTACCCCGCACGTATATTTTCTATGTATTATTATTAGTGCGAGCTGTGCGGTGTAACTTTGAAAGAATGTTAAACGCGAGAAAATCTCCCCCCTCGTAACGAATTCCTTGTATATATCACACCCGGCCGTAACGCCGAACGTACGCAAATTGAAAATTTCGAATTCCTACATCTCGCCTTCAAGCCCCCTTATAGCTCACGCGTAGAAGTACTCGACTATAGTAAAATACCTGTCAACCGTCAGTCGTCGATGGTTAAATAAATTTGCTTGACCGGTTAGCCCGAATCGCGTGAAAAAACGGAAAACTCTCACCGCGTGACGTCCAAATTTTAGCCCTCTCGTTCGTGTTTCCGTTCACGTCGCAAGTGCAGACTTCAAACTTGCAGTACCGGTACAATAAATTTAGCGGGTTTTTATTTTATTTTTCATTTTTCGCGTGTTACCGGAACGAAGTAACTTTGGGGTGAAAAAGTTTAGCTAAATTTCGTGGAAATTCCAAGTGCAGGCAACAAACTGCAGGGAACAGTTGTGCTTTGTTCTCTTGGAGCCGGGTTAAGCCGTTTATACTGAATAGTCGTCGTGCAGCAGTGCTCGAAACGATTAAATAAGCATTCGGCACTAGACAGCCTAGAGACAATTATCGTGCCTTCAGTCTGCAGGCGAAAGACAACATTGAAGGCGTTTGTACCTGCTAACTCGCTAAGGATGAGGTATGAATCCAGGTCAGTCAAACATCGGCGACTCGAATTGTACTTACGACGTGTCAAGCAGTCAAGATGCAGAGACAGTAACGTAGGCAGAATTGCTTCCAGCGTAATTATTGCCGCATTGTATTCCGCGACTACGGAAACGTGATTGAAGGAGCCTGGATAATGAGCCAACTTTGATATGCTGGCGAAATTCAGACTCGTCGTCGGTCGCGTGTCCCAATTATTTCGCGAAAAACTCGACTTGTTCGGAACAATGAGAAATGTCAATAATTTCACTGATCAAACGTGCACAGATTTACTATGAAAGTTACTTCGGTTCATTGAACGTCGTCAATCGATAATCGTTGTGTACAGAAATGAATAAATTACCATTAGGTTAATAAAATTACTGTGTTGTCGCGTTCTAATATTGCAACAACAAGTTTGTCGCTCGTGTCTGAGCTTAATTATTAGAACGGTCCGTACAATATTCCGAAAAATAATATCCACCTTGCGAACGGCGGAAACTTTAGTCAAATTTTTCGACAAGGTTATTTCTGTGAAGTGAAGAATTTATTCAACATTTTAATATCTTTGCCTTGCTAAAATTGAAATATCTTTGTCGAAAAATATTTCATTAGAATGAAAAAGTTGATTGTACTTTTCTGCGCGTTGTACCTGTACCTGTAAGAGTAATAATTGTCATTAAAGTAAAATGAGGTTCACAGAAAGCCTGAATTTTTTTAACGGTATAAATACGACAGAGTTCCTTGTGAAATAATTACGCGATTGAATTTGTTACTCTTAACCGACTTGCCAGATTTCATCAATACCTATGACAGTCATGTTCAATGTACAAATAGTTGAAGCACTGAGGTGGGATTACACCCCGAAACGGGAGTGATTGAGGCGTTAACGTAGTGATTGTTTTTCACGAGAACGTTTACTTTCAATATTTAACACGAAGGGTGAACGGCGATGGCCAACCAACGTGCGGAAAGTATTTAGATACAGGTATAGAGGTCTGAAGTTGCGAACGGACTAACTTGCGAACGTAAGGAAGATCGACGGGGTTGAAAAATGGCGGAGCGGATTTGCGTCTGCGAGTAATCGAATATGACGGACGATACGAGCTTAGCTGGGGCGGTAAAAAAAAGTTTGAAAAAGTAAAAGAAAAAGTAAGGGAACAAGGATAAGAAACATCGTGGACGGGTGTATCTTAGCGGTTGGGTAGATCGAGGGTCTTGATGTCTGCGTTGGGACTGATGCGAGAGAAGAGTTGGGAAAGAACGGTGACAAATTCAAACTTCACATAAAGCAGAATTTACAAAGTTTTCACTTCCATTTCTTCGGCTGCTTTCATGCGATGCCTCGGATGCCCCGGCAAAGGTTTAGTTTCTCATTTTTCCAACTTCCAAGGCTCCTTTCCTCCCGGCTCTCAATATTCCGCAGCCAATCGGTACGTGGTAACTTTTTTAACGAATGGGAAGTTGAGAAGCGAAAGCCACAAGGAACGTGTTAAGAGTTTGTCGAATGGGAGCTCTTCACCCATAACGCTTCCACCGATCGAATCTGCTGCTGCTGGCAGCCAGGCGGCCGACTCTTCGAAACTCGAAGACACTCGCCGAGAGCACAGTGTGCGAATAACGCGTTAAACGCGGGCTCATTCATTTTTATTCCCATTCATTTTACGCGTCGATCCCGAAGATCGTACCATAAAAAAAAATCTTCATCATCCCTTCCGGGTGTAAGACGCGGGGTATAATATAATACCTTTCTACTCCTCGCCTCTCCTCTCCTCTCCTCTCCTCTCCTCTCCTCGAATCGTTAACACTCGTAACGCGAGCAAATATTCCTTTCCTTTATGCTTCTTTCATTGGTTTCGGACTTTTCTTGCACCTTTGTAGGTAAACCGTCTGCGCTGCTAAACTTTTCAAAGGTGGGTAGATATGATTAAGAAACTCCGTAGGTACTTTCGCGTTCGGAATAATTGCTTCATTTGCATAATGTATTTAAATTCAGCTGCCGATCGATCATGCGAAATTAAAATTTAATTCGGTGAAATTTATCAGAAATTAATAACGACATAAACAAAACTCGCCGGTAAAATTGTTATGATTTCATTCTCTTTGCTTTACTTTCTGCAGTCTTTGTGTAGTCCGTCGCTGTTGAGATATTCTGTTTCAGTCAAAGTATAATTTTCTTCACATTTAAATTAAGCTCAAGCTTTTGCGCGCAACGCAACAAAGTGTTTCACCTTTTAGACTATATTTTTCTTGAAATTAGTTTGTCAAGGCGTGGCGTAATGTTCATTGACGATTGAATTTTAACTTGGGGTTTTTGACCACTGCATCGACATCGTAGAATCTGATTTCATTACCAATTCGTCAAATAGTTGGTCTAAAGAAGGCAGGAATTTATACTAATAAAATTTGGTGTGCAAAAGTCGAGTGTTTACTGTTATAAAACTTTTTTGGCATGCAGGGATTGAGATCTTAACAATTGAAATATGCAGATGCGCTCATTCGTCAGATGTTACAACAATTGCTCTTGAAACTCTCGAACGATTCGTTGCGTGTTATAATTTATTCGAGTAAAATAGTTTATTCCGATGTTACACAAGCTAGGACCGAGTTTCTCGTATATTTCTAAGATCGAATCACAGCTGACCGAGTATACGCCAGTGCTGAGTAAATAAGTGGAAGTCGATACAGCGGAGTGCTCGAAGCTTTAAACAAGCAGACGGAGCTTTTATGGATTTAGGGATCGTTCTTGTCTTTGGTATCGTTTGCACGCATCCCCTACACACCCAGAGGCAGATGTCGAGAAAGCTCCGTGGACTTAAGAGAGTGAAAAAAGTTGAAAAACCTATCGTTGATGCTTTCATCGTTGTGCGAGATGAACGCGTCGTAATCTTGAGAGGAAAGCGTTAACGTTGCATTTCGCGAGAAATATTATATTTCGTGAAAACTACGGCTGAGCCGTGTCGAGGAGATATGCATTTTCCGTTTTTGTCATTTTCCGTTTTATTCCTCATACGCGACGCGCTCGTGCTTTCAACTGTGAAACATGCATTGTTCGCGGGATGCGAAACGTCGTGTCAACGGTATCTGGCTGCATAACGTGTAAAATACCTTGAATGTAAGACGTACAAATTGCTGGCGCTAAGGTCTGCGACGCAAACTCTTGGAAATATTTCCTTTTCATTTTAAGAAAAAATTTATTTCTCTCCTTTTTTTTTTTTGTTTTCGGATTCCAACCGAGTTTCAAATCATTGTAGACTCGCAATCACAGATTTCGGATGTTTCGCGTGCCTCCGAGCAAGATTGCGAGAGTTGTATATTTGAAAAGCGTTGAATGTGACACGTCGGAGAGAAAAAAGAATATCAAAATATTACGGAATATCAAATGTCCTTTTGAAGAGGAAACTCTTCAAGCACATACAAATATCGCGGCTCGGTTCGTTTGCTCAGAATATATTCAACTTCACCTGCTTTTATACGTATTCCGACGGTATTGGCTGATTTTTTTAATACATTTCTTATTCTTTATTCTTGTTGTAAATACGAGTATATGCATTTTTTCTCGCGCTTTTTCGATCTGCTAATTACCACAGTTTGTATAATAATTAGGAGTTAATTAATTCGTGAAAGCTCGTCAAGCGCTTGCGGTAAATTCATCACGTGTTACTCGTTTCTCTGCTTTTGCTGCTCATGCGGAATTGATTAATATTGCGGTCAAGTACGTCGCCGGAAAGTGGTCCACACTTCATCAGATTTGAGCGTAAATATACGCGTATATCTCATAGACTTATAGAATTCAGTTTCAGATTTTCGCAAAAACAAGATTATTTTCCGGCTTACTTTCGTCTGTAGGATTTTATTCTTACCGATCGCACGCGATCAATTTTTCACACACGTGTCTGTTTTTCCTTTTTTTCTTTTTTCTTCATCGCATATGAAAGCCAACAATTGATCAGCCAGAGGTGCGGTGGAGGTAGAAATTTGGGAACAAAGTGAATTCTGATTTTGTGCAAATTAAAAAAATTTAATCGCGTTGGATCGGACCTTCAGGTATTTCTCCTCGTCCCAGGGGTGTTTCAAAAATTTTCAATATATATAGGTACGAGTAAGGGCGAAGAGAATGAAGTGTCGGAAAATTGGACGCGGGATTATAAAATATTTCATACACGCCGTAACCTATGTATAAAATGTACCTTAATTTTCTTATATATATACATATATATATATATATATATATATATATACATTAGCTTCCGGTCCACCATTCCGTAATTTAATACACGTACCTTATACCTAGAGCGGTCAAACTTTTATCGCACCGCTTAAATTCTATCGGTTCTGAAAATTTTCGTCAATCCCGATTACGGACACCCAAGACTGTCGATTTTCATCCCAAACACAGAGTCACAGTCATATTCTGCAAAGCTAAAGGAATTTCGCGGTGGTTGCGATACTAGCCCTTTTGCTCGAAAATATATATCGTTGCGATTTTGGGGACCGAATTGGTTATCGATTCGATTCGTTTATTATTCACCCTTCGACTTTCGGCCAGGCAATACCAGCGGATTAATTTCATCCCCTCGATTTTCCCTCCTCAACACCGGTTTCGTCTGCACTCAATAGTTTTTCCCCTTTCTTCCGGCTCCTCGCGTTCATGCCCCGTGAAAGATTAGGTAGAAATTAATAAAGTTGAAAGCCCCGTGGTGTCGTTAACTCGATCTCTTTAGAACGCGTCGCTGGTCGCACGCAGCTCGTCGAGTATAAGTCTCGTTCGCCGGAGGTTGAGATAAGTAATGGACGGTTTACCGGCGCTGGGCTGAATGCCGAAAGGAGACTGCCGAACCAACCGAGAAGCTTGAAACGCAAATTTTGAGCCAGCGATTGTCCGAGGTTCTTCGTAGCGTGAACGAGGCTGGGCTTGCTCGATTGTCCGCGTGTCCCAACTTCATAATGCGGCTTCCACAATCCTTCTGAGATGAGTAATTGCGGCCGAGCGAGCGTCAGAACGGCGTGGCGACGATCGATCTATCACTTCGCAATTAAAACGGCGAATAACCGCACACCGGCACAGGTCATGCTTTACGAAGGAAGAAAATTAAAACATAAAAATAAGGGAAAGGAAAACTTTCCTTTTCAATTTTGTAAAGGCAATTGTCAAAGTCCCGTGTAGCTGATATATGGATAACGTATAAAGCGAATTTCACACATCGGTTGGAATAGAATTACCTTGAATCGCCGATCGATGAGCATATGAATCGTGTGATTTCATGGCGCGGTTCAAACTCCGGCCAAAATATTTTACACTCGATTGATAATCAACTATTATCAGTTTCGGATATCCTTATACACAGGTATACATGTGCAGGACGTAATTCATGTGAAAAGGCATCCAAAGTTATATTTATAACGATTGACTGTAACGTCGAAGATGGTTTCGTTTGGTCACGAAGAAATAAGAGATCTGGGATATTTTTATGATACATTTTCGAAGTTTCGCGATGAAGGTTGCAGAGTATTGAAAGTCAAGTGGCGCGTGTCCGATTAGTCCAAGCCTGTCTGACTCGTACACTTGTTTTTTCATATGAGGGGAAATGTAGACGAATATGTGATCAAATTTTATAGCTGGAAAAGCATGCATTCTTACACACTTTGACGTATATATTACGATGTAGGTATAACCTACAATGCATTCGTATGAATATTATTATTTCTTTATTGCTTTTACAGAATTCGAAACGGCGGCAATCCATTCGACCATCGACCCCATAACGATTTATTCAACCCTTCGGACGTGAATCCCATAAGTGCTCTTTAACCAATCGTCGAAAGCTGCTTTGCATTTCGCATTCGAGGGTAGCGACATCGATATATTCATTAAATGTCTCGAATCACTTGAACGTATGCAATACGTATTTGCAGAGACAAATTACGATTATTCTCCCCCATCTGTATCGGCAAATTGTGAAGTTGTTATAATACAGGGACAGGTATGACTAAGGTTACCACGAAATAGACAAACTCGCGTTTCGATCTAGTGGAGTGATCAGCGTTTAAGCGGTGAAGACAAGGGGGAAGAATGGACTTTGGGGCGCCAGGGAGTTTTATTGTTATTATGATTTCATTCAAATATCGAGGATGAAAGGGGGAGGGAGGGAAGGGGGGAGGAATCGTCCGTTGAAGGGCCATTTCGGCAAAACGAAATTTCTGTCTGACTCGAGAGTCCCACTGTGCCGGATGGCGGACCGACTGTCGCGCCTCTCTTGTCCTCTCCTCTCCTCTCCTCCAATCTCTCGAGATTCGGTTCCCTCAGGTTTCGATACCGCGGGATAACGACCCCGAGCTACGGTGAGGGGGTCGGAAGAATGCGAAATGAATTACGACCCCTAGCGCGGGGGATATAACTGGACACCGTGATACTTACCTTGTAAACGGCCGTTCCTTAGTCAGTTCAACTCGGCGAATAACGCGTATCTACCACCCTGCGAAACCGATTTGAAACGTCAGCGACATTTGATATCTGGCTAACCGACCACGTTCTCACGGGTACAACTAACAAACGTAATATCGCGTTGCGAATTAGTGATTTGCTCAGGTTCTTCACTATCGCGAACCAGAGTAGCAATACAATACCGGATTCTGGGTACAGTTTCCTACTACCGACACTTACCGACATCTCATGCAGACGACGTCACCGCGAAGAAGGGTTTGAGTCTCGGTAAGATGTCGGTAATTGTCGGTAGTAGGAATCTGGACGCGGAACCGGTCCTGTAGTACTACTGATCAGTATTTCGATTTTCAAACTGAAAGTGAACCACAACTGTATCCTGTCGTTCCTTGAATATGAGAGAATTTTTATAGCTCTAAACGATATTTAAAGTGCACTATCAAATTCAAACGTGATTGAGGATTATCGCGGTTGTTAGAGATTTGGAAACAGAATTTTGTTCAAAACAGCTGCTTTATATCTTTCTTTGTCTCTGTACGAAGAGAAAAAAAAAAAAACTCTATTTTTGTTATCGTATACTCGAGGCGTTCGAGTCGTCGGTGAACGGTATTTTTTTATTTATTTTTTGGTCGAATGACAGTTCGATCGAGTGAACGCTGTTTCGACTCACCGTCAAAAAATTTGGTTTTCGTATTATAGGTGGCAGGTTCTACCGGATTGCGCGGAGCTTTGAGTGACACACGAATTATGTTGGGAGTGAATATGGACCGTTCGAAATTCTGCTGAATATTGACGCGGCAAATGATTACGCGGTGGCGTGTGGATGAAGACTGTTTTTCGTAGACGATATAATTCAAGGGGGATTATCGAACAAGCCCTTCGACGCCGAATATACATCCGTTCGTCAATGCGGAGGTGGTGGTGAAAAACTTTTAAACGAGAGGGTGATGCCTGCTCGTTAAAACTTTTGTTTTAACCAGTCGATAGCAGGACGAGGTTTCATGCAAACATTGATGTATGTACAAACATGACAATGCGAAACGATTACATTCTGACGATATTTGAACAATAAGGTTTTCCTGAAAACTTCCGCGCGAGTGTTCGCCGTTGCAGAATCGATACGTTGAATTATTTATGCCTCGTTTGTTCAGGTGGAAAATATCGGGAATATGAGAGGTCAGTTAATTCACCCGGTTATCATCGGACGACGCGATACGAATAAGTTGACTCCCCGTGCAGCATTTGGATTCGAGACTTGGTACTCGACTCTTCGTAATTGTATTGCGTTAATTAAAAAATTCATAAATTCTTCCGTCGTTGCACAATTTTATACGTATTATGTTATTGAAAACGGCCAGAAGGCGCAAAGTTTGCTTCGGTAATATCGCGTTCGCATTCGGTACGAAAAAGGTCAGATTCCCCGTGCGAGTGTAACGATTTTCCGATATCTTGCACTTCTGCATATCGTCTATAAGGCAGAGACACGATAAATCAAACTATCCGATAATCAAAGAGCACGGGAATAAATCCAGGCTCGAGTTATCGGAAAACGACTCCATATACACACGAGTATGTGTAATAATATCTGCTTGTATATATACGTACACGGCAACGCGTTTACACACGTATATATGTTTACATGCGTGTGTGACAGGGGAATTGTGTAGATACGGAAAGGCGCAGGTGTAATACTTCTGCCAATGCCCGCGGAGGGACGGGAACGAAAGGAAATAAATAACAAAGATTTATTCCTGATCAGAAATCCACTCGCTCGTTGCTCACAGGTTATACAACTTTTAAAATTATTGTTTTCGGTTTTCGAACGAAAACTTAATCCATTATTTATTACACTTGCCGGAATTGTTGCTTCTTCTTTCGGTATAATATATAGGACTACTTATACCCTGTAGTATAGAAATCGTACCATGAAAGAAGAAAGAAGATGGAGAGAGAAGAAGAAAAAACCTCAACTACGCTACACCTTATTTTGCGGGAAAATTATAAAAAAATTCTCAGCACAAGATATATTGTGTATTATATCTATGTAAGTGCGGTAAAGAAAAAAGTTTCCCTCCCTTCTGTACGTGGCGTGGCGGAAAAAGAAATAAATTTTCTCTGGGACAGCAAGTAGCTATATATATATATGGGTGTGTGTGTATTGGTGTACGGAAAAATCACGGATCGACGCATCGGCATGACTTTATCACTCATCTGGGTGTAGTTTCGACCGACATGACTATAATATTACGCGCAGCCCCTGAACAGATAAAAGAGCATTCAATTTTTCGTCGTACAGATCGGATATCGCGTATAAATTTAACGTTCGAAATAAAAATCCATAATACCCACAACATATGGATCTTTCCATGTAAGACCGGAAAAGATTTGAAATTCCAATGTTTGATTTTTTTTTCTAAATTTCAATATGCCTACTGCCAGGAACATTCAGGATTTTTTCAAGAGCTTAATCTAAGTTTCTTCTTCGGTTAAAAAATTTCGAAACATTTACCTTTTCAACTTTTCACATGGATGTAACTCGAGAACGAATGTAAAGAGAACACGTTGCGGGATGTTTTTTGCTACAAATTAAAACCTGACCATCGCGTGAAAAGCAATTTCTTTTTCATTATTCAAATAAATTGTTTGATTTTAAAGAGACATGATCTCTTCAATTTTAGTTTCATGAATCTATAAATCAAGACAAAAAAAAAATGTGTTTAAATATGTCAATAGCTGTTTTCATTCTCAAGTTATATCCATTTAAATAGGTGAAACAGGATTTTTTTTTTTTTCAGCATCTATAACTGGAGTACAAATGGAGGTAAAGATTTCAATGAAAAAAATCAGACACCTTCCTTTCCATAGGCAGATTGGAATAATTAATGTAAAAAAATTACGTCAACGAAATATTCGACGTGAAAATCTTGTCCGATTTCACGTGGAAATTCCCATGGGTATATATATTAAACTTATAGCATCGCTTTGACTCATCGTGAAACGTAAAGTTTATTCAGTTGTAAACTGACCGGGGTCAAACGACGGCATTAAACACAACTGCTCTGAAATCCGGCCCGATTTTTCCACCCTTCTCTCTCTCTCCCCCTCATAAAGGGCACGCACCTCGTCATTCTCTCCCTGGGGATCCCGCGGGAAAATCGCGTATGTGTGTACCCGTAACGTCGTATACCTACAATCCTCGCATTTCGATTACATCGTCCAACGGGGACCTCTTCGTTTCGGAGGAGGAGGAGGAGGAGGGCCGATTCATCGATGGGTGTAAACGGTCGTATTTTTGCAACCCAGGAATTACGGAAGGAACAAACGATCGCCATCGATCGAAAGCCTTTCGTCCGTTCCGTAGAGACGGGGAAACAAACGTATCGGTGTGGATGATAATGCATCATCCGAACGATCCTGCCCACCCTGCTCATCCCGGAGTCGTAATTTCGTTATATATTTCGTATTAATTCATTAAAACGGTCGGCCGCGGCGATGATCGATTAAGTACGGAGCAATCACGTGCCTGTGCCCTCATTTCCGCTGGAATACAGCGTTGTTTGTCTTAATTTCGACGTCTGATTCGCCGGTGTTTGATGATCTAACGGGTGTCCTCGTCTCCGTGCTTACTAGGATATTTTGCCACGTTATTCCTCCGAGGGATATAATAATCATAGGTACGCCCTGTGGAATAATCGCGCTTTCTGTTATATTTGCTCGTCCCAAATCTGGTCATCCGCTTTTCCTCAGACGACGATCCGTTAGATATATTATATAAATTCATTGAATTCAATGAAAATTTCCAAATTTCAACACAACGAAAATGGCGAAGGGTTGAAATTCGTGGAACTACGTTATCGAGAAATTAGCTTAGGCGCTGGCGATGATCGACAGTAGCTCGCGAACCACCGGCAGGTTTCGTTCCAAAGTTCTCCGCAACCTGCAGACGACGTCTAGCTAATTCTGGTTTATTGGCATGCCTCGTAGCCTCCCGAGTTGCCGGCACACACACACACACACACACAGCTGGTCAGGTTACGTGTGTATAAACTTACGTACACATCGCTGCAGCGCGGAAAAGGAACGTTTCGTTATTAAGAAAAGTAATTCTTTAATTAAGTCTAGTCGGGAGGAGCGTTTGTCTTTCCTCCCCTGAAAATGGCTCGTGATGTTGCCGAGCACCGGGCTCTGACCAGATGGTACTTATCCCGTACCACTCGGCAAGGGTTCTTATACGTCCATAGCCACGCTTCGGGATAACGTAAGATCAAAGTAGTTGCCACAAACTCGCTTCTGTTTTGCTTAACCACTCCGCCAATGTTTTTCGCCCCTGGCCCGGCTGTCCTACTTTATATGTTCCTGGGGCTACGATGCCTGAGGATTTTCATTGATTTTCTCCCGCCTTGACTCGTAGAGATTATTTTACCCTATTAAAATTCAGTTAGTTCGCATTTTATTTTATTTTACCTCGTCGAAACAGGGAAAATTCTTCCATCCCGTATCGTTGACCGGATAATTTTTGATTCTAAATGAAACTGATGTACCGTAAAGTGTATATGTTAGTTACACAAGCTTCGTCAAGTTTGTTAGTTGAAAAACAAATAGAAAAGTTCCTATTTTTAATGGTAGCATCATATTTCAATATCGCCGTTCCAGATAGGTCATTAATACAGCGGTAATGAATTCGTAAAATGGTAATGAACAGTACATCACTTGCTTGCTGTACCGATGGTTGAAAGTAAGTCATTTTTTGTCGTGTTGGTAAAACAGAGCCAATCAGCTCCTCTCTTCTTTCACTGAACAAAGCTTAGACAGGCTGCGTTAGAAGGTGTTTCCGAATTGTGGATAATTGATTATCAATTCAGAACTCCTTCCACCGTCTTTATTCAAAGTTCAGTTAAAACGATTACCGATTAAAACGATTAGAAAAGAGCAAAGTCTTGAACTGATCCTTTCAAAGAAGTTTCAGGGAAATGCTATAAACGTGTTAGGAAATTTTTTTTATCCTCATTCAATATTTTACCCGCTGTATAAACTTCGCAACTCACGTTGTTTTCGTTTTTTTTTTTTCTCTCTTCAAGTAAACGTAAATTCCAGCCATAAATTGTTCTCTAAAATAATCCAACATGTAGTTCGCTCGAATAGCTGTACGTACCTTGGGAAGTCCGTTGAAAAAATGCGTCGAATCAATCAACAGTGCGGGCTGATAAATAGATTGCCGATCAGCGTCAAGTTAACAAGCAAAAACTGCTCTGATGCATGATTTATCCGTGTTTCGTTTTTTTTTTTTTTTCTTCAACTTTGTATTTTATTCAAACTCCGACGTACGAACGATTTAATATAATGTTCAAAATTTTCTCATCCCTTTTTAACGGTGGCACGATTATAGGTTGGCAGTAAAAAGTAAAATATGACGCGAATCCTTTTTCGAGATAGCCAGGAATAAAAGAGGGGTCGAAACGTGTTTGTCTACCGAAATTGGAGACCGCCGTAAGTTATTCGCTGCCGTGCTCTTGCAAATCTTCCGTAAGTCCGAGTCCGGAGGTTGCATATATCTACCTTCGTGCACGCAGATTCATCGCTAGAGAAATTTATTTTACAAAATATGTATTCACTTGATACTGTATACCTTTATATATCGATGGCCGTACACTCGTCTCAAAGTTTATTTACTCGAAGCAAAGCCAAGCATTTTAACAGAAAAAAGCAAGGCATCCGCCTTTATTCGCGACTTGATAAAATTCCCTAGCTTATTGGTTTTCCTGTTTTCTCGTTGTTTGCTCTCAGCTTTATATTTCTACTTATTATTCATCTCTGTATCAACAAACATACAAAAGATGCGACTATTACATATCAAGTAAATATTTAAAATGACTGTATAAATCAACTCTAAGCTTCTCCGTGTCTTTATGTGTACATTGTTGGTGAATATAGATATAATTGGAAGAAAGTTCTCGTCAGCACTTACTTTTAGTCAAATTTATCGTATCTTTACAGTTAATCCCTAACTCTCGCTGTCAAATGAACAAACGGCAATAAGCTTGCAATTATTTGCGCGGTTTCTATACCATACTTCGTGCTCGTAGTATAAATTGATACAATTTCACATCCGTTTATGCACGTGCCTTTTATAAATCATATATAAGTATACGCCGAAGTGTTCCGTTGAGAATATAACGTCACGCGAAGGAGCCGAAAATATTCTATTGAATTATTAGCCATTTCTTTCGTCGCCTCATTTTCATTCGGAGTAGTCGTAGGCGGAGAAAGAAAGAGCGAGATCTTATTTTCAGCTCCGTTCAAGCGAAACGCGTTATTTATATATATACATATGTATATATTCGCCTCCTCCCCCCTTCACGTACAAACGACGTATGACCGCTGCAGGACGCGACGCGTAATGACCCCCATAAATCCCTGGAGTATATTGGCGCTAGGGGGGTGAAACTCGACATTAATTCGCGAGGATAGAGGCACGTAGGTACGTACCTTCACCGGAATACGTAAAACTGAAAACAGTTCTTCGGAGATACTCGAAAGTTTTGGGTGCAGGTTATATTCCGTTGAAAACAGTTCTGCGAACGTACGCGAAGATAAGAAGTTATACCGGTCGTGGTGCGCTGCTGCGGTTATAGATTCAACTGCACGGCTGTATGGACGGGATTTATATCGTGACGGGGTCGAAGGAAAAAAGAGACGAGCACATCCTCTTCCGAGTTGAAAAATCCTTTGCTTTATACACGCGTCCGATTTCCGTTTGGCTAATTTTAACAACTCCGTATTTACTCGTCCAACATCGTCCCCAATTAATCAACCGTTGATCGGATGAACTCGATTGCTATCGTTCGGAGATTCACCGGGACTTGGAGATGCTCGAGAATCACCCTCGGCTCTCCTCCCTTGTGCCGTCAGCTTTCGATTCGGTAAAATCCTTCTCCCTAATCCCGAAGCCGCGTCGCGGGCAACAAGCTCTCACTTCCGATTCCACGCAGGTTTGTTTCCTTTTCTTCTTATTTTTCTTCCGCTTTATTCCCCTTCTCGCGTTTTCGCGGGAGACTATTTTCTGTCTCTCGTTACCGCGGTGGACACGAGACACTCTAAGTTATCGAGGGAAAAGACGCCTCGAAGAATTTTCCCGCTCAAAGCTACTCGGAGGAACTTAATATCCCGTGACAAATGAAAGGAGCGAAACGTACCTGCTTCCCTTTCTCTTCGTCTCTCTGTCCTTCCGTCTGTCCTCTTCTCTCTTTCGGGCAAGACCTTCGTCCGGGTTGGCACTTCTTCTTTGCAGTAAACTAGACGAGTAACTTATTTAATTAGTAATAATAAGGAGTAAATTAGAAGGGGGCTGGCAGCGGCGGCGGCGGCGGCTATACCAAAATGTAAAGCGTCGTTGGTGTAAACTTCTGCCATTATGTAACTTGTACCAGTTAGATAATTGTATGGATTACGTGGCTTGGTAGCCGTGCAGTCAACCTCTCTCTTGGAATTGGAATATTTGACTTTAACTTAAGAGTTGAGTGTTTAACTTGAATTTACCAGTCCCGTGAATTTGAAGACTGCCCCTCTTGGCTTCTCCGTTCTCTTCCTCTGCTGCTGCCGCCGCTGCTGCTTCTGCTTTCTGCATGCCGCTCAAGACTTGTTCACTCTCTACACTGTTTCCCTCATTAAGTTCTAGGGCAAATGAATTCAACGTTTCTCGCAGTGCAAGGAGGCGATTCGAGATCGGCCGCAGTTTAAAAATAAATGCCACTTTGCATTTTCCGCTGTTTCCTTCAATTTACCTTGGAAAGTTCATTTTATTTTTTTCTCTGTCTTTCTTGCGAGCACCTTGATTCCATTTTCTACAACAGACAGTTTTTTTTTCTCTATCTTTACTTTTACCGATATTTTTCCATCAGCTTTGAAGTCCCGTTCTGTAAGCATTTTTCTGGTAATTTTAGCCCTTTTTTCATCCCCCTCATCATATTCGTTCATCTTTATATACGCTCTAATATACCCAGCTCAATGGCTTATGGAAAGCGGCGGAAATTAGCAGTCGGTCTTTTTTTTTAACTCTGCGCTATGCGTAGCTCCGAAAAGCAATTCAAATATCCCTATAGATGGATATGGGAAAAAACCGACGAGTTTTTCTGCCATGTATAAGTGAACGGGATCGAGTCGCGTCAAGAATTTATTCCAAACTACATGCACTGTCGCGTATTCATGAGGGGCAAGCCTTGTTGGATCCTATTAGCGAAAATTGACAATCCGGAAGTGACGAGAATTTGAATAATAATACCATTTTATGCGGATGGTCGATATATATATATACATAAGCTATGTAAAAAATAAAAATAAAATAAAACGAAAAAAGAAAATACACGCTACCGATCAATATCATCGTTTACGTGTTTGAACGTGTGTTATATGTATACCTACGGTCATTCATATGCGGGGATTCGCGAAATTCGTGATAAAATTGAGATACATAGTGTCGAAGCTAGATTACACGAAACGGTTCAGCCGCGGTGAGGAGGCAAAATTTCAATCATACTGACTATATCTCGGATTTAAAGCACCGTCGACTTTCGTAGACTGGGTGAAAAATCATGGAAACTTTCGGCTCTATCTTATACCGTTTGAAATTCCGAAATAAACTCTGTAACATGCAGGGAATATCTGTTCTTAACGCCGTCGATTCGATCCTAAAAGAATGCGGGAAAGTAGTGAGTAGAGATCTGAAGGTCGCGAGGAGGCTTCGATTCGTCTGGCGAGGGCGTCGCGACGCATTCCGACGCCCCGATGCCGCGTGTGCAGGTTCGCAGAACGATGGGGAATTCTTTTGCGAAGAGCCGACGTGTCGAGACGTCGTCGGAGTTGTAACCGGATGCAAGTCAGCCTTACGGTCCGCAACGAATCACCGTGTCCCCTATTCCGAAAGCCCGACCATGGCAGGTATATCGATTTCGAAAGCCGAACTTTGACACGTCGCGGCGTGCCTCTGGGTTTAACTCGGTCCCCTCATCTTATTCTCCGGTCTGTATTCGGGGCGCGTTTTCCTCCGGGGATCACCGCCGCGGGATCGCACGGAGCTATTATCAACACCCAACACCAAAGGTCGACCGTGGCAGCTCTGCAAGCTCGTCTGTTATTGCTCGTCCATGCTGCGAAAAGCTCGATGCGCGGCCGATATTGTACCTGAAACGGTGTTGTCAGACGGCGGACGGTCGACGGGAAGAAAATTCCCGCTCACAGAGGCGAGGATTAGGGAGAGGAGAGACTACGCAGGAGAGTCGGGGATAGTTGGACGAGGGTTTTCAGCTCAGATCGACGTCAACATTCCCCGAAGAGTTTTGATATTGGATTTGGCTTCGAGTTTGGCTTGGAAGTTTTCTCCCCTTTCAGCTATAATATATATATATATACATATAGGTATATATGTATACACATCTATATCAACGTTTCTCACCCTTCGCGATTTCTTCTTCGCCTAGACTCCATCATTCCGATTTCACCCCGTGCAGCTTCCGTCTGTCTCGAACCCCCCCCACCCCGTCTTCATCGTTCGTTCAACGACGCCCGGGTATCGTCAAATATTTGGCAAACGTGAGCTATCGTGACGTCGATGCGATAACGCGAGAGCTGTAAACAACCCAGGCCGTCATTAACGGGGACTTCTTTCGTCGCTGGGTGGTTGAATAGCCGTTGTTTTTTCCTCACTTTATCGAATATACCAGGGAGTTGATCATTTCCGGGATCCGGGGAAGGTTACATATGTATACCTACTCACTCGTTGGTATATCGGCGATAAGCGTGTTTGCAAAATAGAAATCCCGGGTGCGAGATAAGGGCATGAGATGTTAGCGAAGGAAAGGGGATTTGATCTGATAGTCCGCATGCATGGGGGATGTAATTTAGAGAGGGATTCTGAAAGGAATATAAATTGTCCGAGTTTAAGGGATGTAATCTGCTCTCGGATAACAGACACGGTGATTCTCCTATTTTTTACTACTAAAACTATACATCGTAATAAACCCTGCAGAAGCTGAACTCACCGAGGTGAGAATATCACTCGTTAAGCGAAGAGTGCCTTCCAGGCCTACCTCCAGGGTTGCCGTATCATGCAGGTAGGTACGCACCACGAGTTCTTCGTTTAGCAACGATTTCATTTTCCTGGTCGAAACAACGGCGCTGAATACCGAATGAGTTCCGCGATCTTCTTATCTCATGATTCGCGAATAGTGGGAATATAGAGAGGTATATATAGGGCGTTGACAGGCTGCCGAGTTATAATTTAGGCAATTAGAGATAACGCCCTTACCCCCCTTACCATCCCCTCGAGTTTGGGTCGGAGTTTATGGAGTGGTATAATCTTGATATCAACTCTCAAACATCCCGGAAAGTCCCCGGTATCTCTACCCCGCGGTAGTCTTCTTACAGATATTACCCGACAAATGTATCTATCCACCAGCTGCACACCGGGTGATCGCCCTCGAGTTTGAACCCCGGGGAACTTGCATGTTCACTTCCGCGGAACTCTTCGAGTCCTCGCGGTATACTGCGAAACAGGCACTCGGGGCACTGACGTTCAAGGGACATGTCTTTGCACCTCGGAATTCACGCGGCAACCACGGGGATTTCATGGTGAAGTTTAGTATGCGGATGTCTCGGAACGGGATATTTTTTAAGTACTTGCCTCTCCCGGGGAATTAGGTTTTTCTTTTCTTCTCGCGCAACTTCTTGTACGGTGCGAGTCGAAGATTACCGGAAGTTGACGTCAATAGAAGTTGACAGCGTGTGATTTGATGGGGAAATCTCGATGGGAATTCTCTCGGGACGAGTATTTTTATGAAATTACGAGCAACTTATGTATTTTTATGTTCATTGATATGAACGTGCACCGTTCGAATAGAGTGTTATCAACGTCGCGTATCATTCGTCGTACCGGCATAGTTTTTCGTTCGTTTATGAGTCGAAAAATTTCCCCTCGCTTCCGACAGTTCAAACTTTAATCGTACGGAGATTTCACAGATACGTATATCATATATAAAGTTGGGCGTGAATTTCTATAAATTTTAACGTGCCTCGTTCTAGTCCTGCGCGTACCTATACGTATACAGTAACGAGAATGACGAAGCGACAACAAACTTTAAAACTAAGTCCGCCTTCGAGATTAAGATGAATATTCCCATTCTCCTTTATAAACCCTCTCCTTCTCCTCCTCCTCCTTTTCCTCCTCCTCCTTCTAGTTCTCTACTTTCTCGTTGAAACGGGCGTCTCAAACTCCCGTTTCCACTGTCTACTTTCTTGACTGGTAAGTTTGAGTGGAAAAAGTTGATTGTTCGAGCACTTGGCAAATGTTTGCTAAATCAACTACCTATTTGCAGCCCAATCCACCCGACCCTACCCGTGTGCCGTCTAACCTACATTCACCTTTATCCTCCAGCAGCCTCATCCCTCGGTCCTTTAATCTCGTCATCGAAGTCTTTGGGGAACTTTTGTTTTTCATACCCTTTTCCGCCGCTCTAGTATTCGCCCTGTGAATAAACGTCCCGATATTACGGATGGCTGGTCGTAGACGCGTCTCGTCAATGTGCAAACATGCTTTAGGGTCGGAGGCAAAATCCCCGGGGTATTTCATAGATTGCGCCTAGCTACCCTCTTGCGGATAGACTAGCGAGCCAAGCGAGGACCACCGGCGCTCTTCTGTTCGACAAAAAGGATTCACGCAAACCATTCTCCCTCTTCCTATCTCTCTCTCTCCAGGCTTTTATTTGCAAGTCATCCCCGTCACTCCCCCGTTATGTCTGCGCGGTACAGGCGTGGAGGTAGCCAAAAACAACGACGCAAACAATGGGAAAACAAACCGAGAGACCGAGGAACGGAAGCTAATTGAAGGGGCGGCTGGAACAACGACCTAAGTCGATTTATACCTTTATTTCTATTATTGTTCCAAAGTGATTGTTTCAATCCACTTCTACATCGTACGACTGTTGTATGTTAATTCTAAGGCAATGTTTCGGGGGTGAAAAAATAGCAAGGACCGTGGAATAGAATTTACAGCAGTCGAACGGTGGCGGCTGCCACGATTTTCCATAACGGGAAACTTCGATGTGTTTATTAAAAACTGTATTTCATTCCCTCTTTCCGCCTTTGCCCTTGCAAATCACTTTTACGCTGAACACGCATCAAATTATGGATGAAATTCACGTTTATTCCAGTTCTCATGGCAATATAACGCTCAATTGAATCGCAAATAAGAAAAGAGAAAACAGTCAGGTTCATTCGAATGAGAAAATCTGTTTCTGTACTCTGCTTCGCTTATCGTTTTTTCGTTGTTTTCTTTTTGTTCTTCTTTTCATTAAACTCGTGCTTCAAAGAACATTGAATACAAAATTTCTGTTCCATGAACCTTGGACGGGATGAATTTGTATAATCCTCGACTAGACGTGGAAATTATTTCGAAAATAATCAGCGGGGTGGGTCAGGTACAAGGTGGCAGATTCATTGAAGCGGAAGATAAGAAAAGGACTGAGCCTATCCTGTGTCCCCGATTCAGAACGCGAAGCGTAAACCCTTTCCGAAACCCTTTCGCATGAGTTATTACAAAATTAGGTAATACGTCAGTCGTGCAGAGGAAGGACGACGAAGGTATTCCGAAGGCAAATGAGTGGCTGCTCGGGTCCCCGCGTCTGTGTTCTTGGTTGAACTTCAGTTTCGAAAATTCGTAAGTGCTTTTGACGCGTTTCGCAAAGATGACAAGGTGAGATAGGTACCCTTATAGTTCATTTAGTGGGAAAATTGGGCAACAGTGAGGCAAAATACTCGGGCCCTGCGCCCTTCTTCCGTGGAGGTACAATTAGTCAACGATCCGATTAGAAGAGAAGGGCTCCCAGGGTCCCCAAGGCTTTAAACTTTGGCGGAAAACTTGCCGCGCCTTCAAATTATCACCCGCCAGTAGGTACTTATCGTCGGTCGGACGTCTTGTGCCGAACCAGCAGCTCAAAATCTGCGGGTGCGCGGCTTTTAAAACGACAGACATCAAGCGAGCCGTGCAGCATGGATCGCATTTAGCTCTGAGAAACACTTTGGGTTAGTCCCCGCGATGATGCTACCCTACTTTCCTAAAATGTTCTCGCGTCGCGACGCCTCATAAGCCCGAATATGTATGTTTATTACCCACATATTTCCTGCGTAGTTCAAGTCGGCTAAAAAACTCGCATATCCTGGTTGAGCGAGGGAGGAGAAGAATGGGGATGCACTTAAGGCGACGTACGCAACGCACGCCTGGGGACAACAACAAAACTTTGACACGGTCGTTCCTTCATCCTTTTCTCAAACCTTACACACAAACGCACAAACACACACGGACACAACGGTTTGCGAGAACAGATACTGCGATTTCCTTTGACAGAGCTTTTTGCAGACATTATTCACGCTAAACTTCGACTGGAAAAGAAATGTGGACGAGTTTTTCCGTAATCTTTTTCCTGCATTTTCGCAGTAGGACGAATTTGAATTTCAGGAGGAAAAATAACGGCTCCGTATCCTCTGAAACGGCAGGTATTCCAGCAATGCAATTTCGTTGGGTAGGTACGCTAAGTGATCGATATACCTACGTGTAGTGACTGCGATAAATTATGAAACGAACTTCGTATGCCTGCCAACTCTTGACGCGGAGCGGCGATAGCTGGCCGAGTTTTCCTGCCAAGGGGCGAGTGCCGTGATTTGTCTTGGTAGCCCATTTTTATACGCATACGCTGATAGACCTGCCTGCGTCTACGTTGTGCTGCAATGTATGAATCGCGCGCGTGTTGGTGGAAAAAAGCGTCGAAAGTTCCCGATGAGAATTACCACCGAAATATGTTCACCGACAGCAGCTGCTGTACCACGTGTAGTGAGAAAGAAGAATTCTCTGGCAAGTAATTTGATTCCGCCTCGTACGTATTCTCGAAGCAGAGACGTGAATTGAGAGAATTTCGTAAGTCGATCAATTAGAAGTCAATCGACCTGCAGGCGAGGATACGGACTGAATCGAGTAAATTCGACAGGGTTTAGAGGACAAGAGCTCAATGAAGCTGAGACGAAGACTACTTGAATAGAGTTTAATACCGAGCGAGAGGAGGAAACTACGGAGGGACGAAGAATCTGAGGAGAAAGAAGGGGGAGAGAGAGGGAGAAAAGTTAGAACGAAAGGTCGAATCGCTCGTGGGAGGAATTCGAGAGGGCTTCGAATGGATCGGGAAAAGGTGGAGCCGCGGGATCCGTTAAGAATTATGAAAATATATACGCCACCTCTCTCAGACAATCGATCATTTTGAAATCACGTTGTGACCAAGCGACGTTGAAGATACGTTGAAACAAAAAAAGTTAAATTAAATTCCCAGAAGATTTTTATAATCGCTCGCCTCATCGATCAATTACTCGCCATTCGTTTCGCCGAGTTCCGACGATCCCAGGATGTAACGTTGGGTCATTTTCTGACGGTGACGCCCTTGTTAGTGCTTGCTTTACGGGAAAACGGGGAGCTGACGGTCTCAGGAATGACTATTTGATGCCCTTTTGGATGATACTTTTACTCTCTCATTTTTATAACCCTCGTCCCTAAGACAATAACCGTTGTGGAAAAGAGTCCAGGGGACATTCTGAGCATCCGTAATGTCCTGCAAGTCCTGGGACTTCGGCGGCTGTGGCCGTTCGGTACGCGGGTATGGTATTAAATTAGACCTTCAGTTGGGTTGGCACTTTCTTTCCACCGCCAGTGGAAAAGAAGGAGTTGCCTACAGCTGATACTTCTTTCCATTTTTCCTTGGTTTATTTCCGAATCGGCAAATTTAAGTTAACAAATTGTAATTTCGAGTCTAATCTCCGTACCGTTACTTACTCAACTCTTGTTGCCAACCCCGCTAAACTTCCCGATACTTCACCATGTCCTCGAGTTTGAGACAACTAAGCCTGGGAAAGAAGCTTCTGCTTATAGTCTCCGAACTCTCGGTAGCCGTGTATATATAAGTATAATAATAAGAGGTCCGAAGGAACGAACGTACATCGTAATATCTTCTGAATCATTGAAAACGCACGAGCCGGCGAAACATGTATCAGACAAAAGTTACACTGTTCTAGAGAAGGTACATGTGTGATGTATCGAGCAGCTCGATCTTCTGAACTCTGTTTTTCTTTCCTCCAGGCTTTGAGTCAATTTCGCCGAGCAGTACCTACTCCGCATCTCGTTTGCCTCATACTGTTCGAAACAGAATCAAACGAAGAATCCCTATGAAGCGAGAAGGTAAAATATATACTTTACAGTCACGATTGAGGAGAACGTCCGATGTTTGTCGATGGAAGCGGATCAATATTCGTCGGCTTAATTTGTTTGAGGCGTCTGAAGCGAGAGGATTCGTTAAAGCGACAGTAAGAGGCGCGTTGAATGAATCGTTGATCAATGATCAATGAACATACCTTATACACTACTTGTAACTTAAACGCTGATTGAATTTATCGGCTAATACAGAAACGCTGCCGTGTTTTCGTCAATTGATCGTATAATTCGACCGGTTGATATCCTTTCGAGTGAATGGGCTCTAAGGTTCACCCTCTCGAAAGACGACGGTTCGAATTAAGGGGACGAACATTGAGCGACGACGAGATGGCGAAACGAGCCTCGGAGCCTCGGTTTGTACCCACCAGCGTGTATTCGCTCTATTTTCGCGATAAATATATATTGCAAGCGTCAATTACCCGGCTTGGCGTCTTTCTCGCAAAGTAGAGTCGCGTGCGAGCACCACCTCTCCTTGCCGAGTATTTTTAATTAGAGGAAGGTCACGAGCCATGGAGGAGCTCACACACCACCCTAGCCACGAAAGAGCTACTCTAGCAGCCCCCCTCGTCCCAACGGAGTTCTGCTCCACTCCGCCTCGACAAGGAGAAACGGCGAAGAGGGCGGAGACGGCGTCGAGGCTCTACTTGGCCGGCCTAGGTAATGAGTCTGCCGCAAAGTAAAACCACTTCATCAATTCTAAATAACCCAGGGACACGCGAATGTTAGCAAGAACCAGCTCGCCCCCTGCAGGCAGTTGCCTACAGCAGCGCTGGTACGACCTCCTTCTTTCTCCGAGACGCCTTAATATCTTGATTCTTTATCCCGTCGAATTTTGGACAAATTGTAATACGTGGGTGTATTACGAGTGTAAGATATCGCGCCGCGTTACGATGTGAGCAAGAATTTGATACATATCTTCATCGATATTATACATATTTATTGGGGTTTGTATTAAAGATACACGGAGCAAGGATACAGGTATACACCAACTTCCGTTGATGAGAAAGTTTTCCACCTACATCTTTCAGACTTGGGTCAAGAAAATTTCTCAACTTCCCTCTCCATTTTCCTACCTCCGCAGCTCTGTGCGGATGTAGATGTATAAAAGCTTGTAATTTATCGGGCGTACCTATCAGGTTATTTCTTTAAACTTCACTTGAAAGTTAAAGTTGCGAGACGGCGATATAGCAAATCGCCAAGAGTGCTACGTTCGGGTTCCAATTTTCCAATCACCCCGAAGCCATGTAGTCGATTAAACGAGATAATACCGTTCGACAAAAGTAATACCAAACCCAAGAGCATTAATTTGGATTATCCGAGTAACAGAAATATCGTAAATGGAATCGGCAAAAATTTAATGGAGAGTCACCAATTCCCGTACCAATGGGGGGGTGTTTTATTGCGGTCGACCAATGTCCGTGATCAATTGGGGTGGTAAACGAGAAGAATCCTATTTTTTTTTTTTTTTTACGAATGCAAACCTGCGCAGAGGCAGCAGTTTGCGAGTGAATGTACACAAGAGCATTTATTTGTTATTTGCTATCGGCCCTCGCGAATAAGAAATAACGAAATAATGGTTTGACCAAACAGAGGAATTGGATTTTGTTTATCTTTTCTCTTCTCTTTCGATGGCCGGGTGCGCCCAGCCAATGAAATCGTTTGATTCCGCGTACACTCCACTATAGTGCTTTTTGCTCGGTAAACAGCGGAGGTGGTGTGTAATCCCATTTGCAAAAGAGGGTCGAGCTACCAAATGATAACAATAACGATTGCAGTAACGATGAAAGTCTTCTGTTTTGGTGATTACAGGTGACCGCAAAGTTCGATTCGAACACGAGAGAGAGCAGACCGGACAATAACCATGTTGCAGGGGAACACCAATCCTATCAACGTCCTCCTGATCGTTCTGGTCATCGTTGCGTCGACACTCGCCTCCACCGGTACGTACATTAGCGCTCATTTCTCCTCCTCGCACATCGTCTCACATTCGTCGATGTAATTACCGACGATGAGGGATCGCTGGTTTAAATGCTCGGAACGAGGTCACGGCTGGATTAGCTTATCGCTGCCTCTTGACAGAGGTAACTAACCGTTCATTGCTTACCGGGTATTGGTTACTGGATACTTGTTACCGGCCACTGCTAACCAGTTAGTGGTTGGCGGCCCGTGACTGGTGATTCTCCAAACCTGTGGGTCAAATCCCGGAGGGCCTAATGCCTGGATAGACCAGATCCCTCCGACCCTTCGGGGCATTGTGATGTCCTCGGTATTAATGGCAAATGTGTGTACAACCCTGAGCTGGGGTAGTTGTGGGACTACGTCGCCGTTCCTCGAACCATTCTGCTTTCCTGTCAGTGAGTAAGATTTCTTGTAGTAGCCCACGGCGGTGTGAAATGACACTGCATTCCGTGCGTCAATGTGAAAAGTTTTCAAGATTTTTTATTTTCAACTTCAGAGCGCCGTATTAATTTTCCTTACGCGATGTGGCACGTATTGGTTTCGGTTTTAGTTTGAGTTTGAGACAATTGATCCAGAAAGTTCGTTCTTCGCTCTGTGTTCTGTAGAAATGTTGGAGAAACTCGCGTAATTTGCAATCCTCGGAAAAATGAAATGTCAAATTGGTGTCATGGTTGAATTTATGTAAAAGTGTCTTAGCTGACTGAAAGTGGGGTGCGAAGAATCTATTACTGTAATTTAATATCACAAGAAAATGAAATGAATATGGAGAGCTGTATAGAAGCTGCACATCCCCGAGTTCGAGGATAATATCGACGGTCTAAATTGATAAAAATTGAAAAACCGAATATAAAAGAAGAAATGAACGGGAATCGACGAACAAGAAGGAGAATCATGACTGAAACTCGTACGGAGTAGCCAGGAAGCAGCAAAAGTTGCAGAGATAAAAATGGTGAGTTGAAAGTGGCTGGTGGAAAATAGAGGGCGAAAAGCGAAGAGTGAAACGAGCTGGTGTTAAAGGTGAAGAGAGAAAAATTGTGGGGGGATGGGGGAAAGACAAAGAGAACGGAGCGCCGGATGACGTGGAAAAGAAAGAAAGTATAAACGTCGGAAAAAGAATTGAGAGCCTCGGACGTTGCTTATTCTGGCAACAAAGGCCTCGCCGGAAAAAGAAGGCCCGAGGGCTTCCGGCGCCCTTCTCTCCGTTCCCCAGGTGTCCGAATTACCGCTATTTCTTTAGCAGAATTCTCCATTTAACAAAGTCGTAATAATGCAGTTACCAAAGCAAACGTTAATTTTCCAGGCATTCCGCCCGCTTTACTCGACCGGCGTCTACCTCCCTCCCTCCCATCCTGAAAATTTCCCAACAAAGTTTCGGCCTTCTCCTCCTCCTTCCTCCTCCAAGTATTATCACTGCTCGATCTTGTTGTACATTGATGTCGCCCCTCGAGAACTCCGCCTACACTTTCTTTCATGGCCGAGATAAGTCTGATTTAAAAAACCAACCCCGGTACGGCGAAGCTTGTTAACCGCGACTAAACAGGAACCGAGATAAGCGAAAATTCAACTAAGATACGTATCTCTGCTGCCTGCCGTTTTATCGTCCGAAGGATAAAACCTATGAAACAAACAGGGTTTCCTGAACTGACGCCTCTTCGACCACCTCCATCGTCACTTTTCCACAATTTGTCAAAAGTTTTCGCGCCATCTCGCCGTTCGTGCGAGAACGTGCCAAATTCTGGCTGAAAATCATCCGTTAACAGGTCTACAGGTGGGTGAAAAAAATATCGGCCCACTCTGCTTGGATACAAAATGTCATTAATCTGGCTCGATTATACATTTTAAAACAGCAAATGTATTCTGAAAAAGTTATACGAGGCGAAGCCCCTTTAGACCATTTCTTTTTTCGACTTTTAATACAACAAAGCTTGAGACGTGATTCTAATCGTTGGTACGTACACGTGGATACATTGCGCCACAAATGTAGGTATAAAACACGATATCGGAATTGCAGGATGCTGCGTTAACAGTTTTCCGCACATAAGTATAGAACTTGATTGTACTGTCGGTGAAGCTCGTGAACTGAAACAAAGACGATAAGAAACGTCGCTCTCATTGGTTCTCATCCGCTTCCTCCGTGTGCAGCTTTTCCTCGTCCGGGTAGTAAAGATTGCCAAAGTTATGGTCTTATTTCAGCTATTCGTTACGAGCAGCGAACTACATTTCCGGTTAACTTGGTTCGCTATACTTTTAGTTTTTCTTCCGTGCGTTCTTCTTTCTTCTTCTTCTTCGTCTTTGTCTTGCAGCGTTCAACTGCAACTTTTTCTCCTCGTGCATGCTTCGCCGCCCGTTTTCGTTAACCTTCCATTCGCTCCGAGGCTCTCCTAATTGCGACAAACATTGAACAACCGAACGTTAAGCGCTCGACGCTAAGATGATAGAGCCTTGGAATTTAATTACCGGGCCATTTTAAAACGGTAGGCACACACCTACAGCCGAGGCGGCCGAGACGCAATTACATCCTCAGGAGAGGAGAGGAAGAGGCGACGGGCAAGATATCGGTGTCAAATGGCGTTCAACTGCCGGAAAAGGATCCTCGCCGACGTGACACTCGGGACAAATTATCAATCCGGCCTTCGGAATCCAATTTCAAACAGATTGGACGCCGCTTCCGCCGCCGTATGTGGGACCTAAAACTTCTCTGTGATCCTAGTTTAACTGACCATGAAAGGCGAGGTAAAGCCGGATATAACTTTGCAGAGGTTCGCTCGACTGGCACCTTTATTACGTACCGTATACGTGGATGCATGCACGTACACACCCACAAACCCATCCAGACAACCTCGCGGCCTTCCGCTCACCGCTGACGTATATCGCGTTGGTACTTAGGTAATATTTCGTGGATGAATGTGGTTACCGTCCATACGAAGTACGCGTTGTATACCGGCAGTTACCACCTTTTGCACAGGCTTGAGTCCCGAGTGGGAGGGAGTTTCGGATGCCTCATAAAGCTTCGGCATTAAAGGCGCTTTCCTCGCTTTATGCCTTTGTTGCTACATTTTATTTTCACTACGTTTCACCCGAAGCTTGAGTTCCAAGTCTCTCTCGGGAATTCTGGAGGTAAACAGAGGATCAAAGAACCGAATATCTCGCGAGATAATTAAATCTTGAGCGACCGAATAAAGTAAATACCGCCTCACTGCCATTCGTTGGATAAACGCCTTCGGGCTTCGAAATTATATTTACGATGTACGCCGGTATACGTATACCTAATATCGCTAAATGGCTAGCATCGCGCTTTATCCGCTCGGGCCGAACAGAGTAGCATTGTGTTGGAAGTAATCAACGTCCGTCGAGTGCGAGTGCGGTGAAAGAGGAAGCCAGAAATTTTCCAGTTCCCTGTTCAACTATTCGACTAATATCAAGATGATTGAGTGGAATTTGATGCAAAACTTTTTTACCCCGCCCCGCGCAACGTCAAACAGTTCATAAATCAGGAGCGTTTATTTGAAGCTCGTTCGATTTAACCGTACTACGGGGAATAGGCAAGTTCCGTTTTCCAGGTTGTTAGTGCAAGCTTTTAAGGCGGGCAGTCGGTTCCCGTAAATAGTAGCCTATAAAAATTCCAAGACGCTGACTTAGAAATAATTAAGGAGAATTACCATTACCATAGATCAGTTTTACCGTCAAATAAGACCCGGGGAAGAATTTTAGCCGGCGCGTTCCGCCTCGAGTAGGTACTTTTGATACATCTCGTCCGGGCAACAATTTGGCGCCGGCTCCCCAAGGGGCAAAGGTTCTGAAATTTAATTTAAATCGAAGGGATTTAATACTCTGCTACTCTGGGCTGCCGAGCAAAAAGAGGGTTACGATATGCGGCAAGGGTTGCCCAAGGTTCTTCTTCTTTTTATTATTCTTCTTCTTCTCCTTCCCAGCGGTAGGCAAAAGAAACAATCGCAAGCGAACGAGCAAATCGTAATTACCGTTAATTAGAAAATCAATCTCCCTCGCTTAATTGCATACTGTGGAAAATTTATATTCGCGTACATGATTCTTTAATCGATAAGTATGATGAAACTAGTTTTAATTTAATTTGTACATCAAAATTTACCTTCAATTTTAACTTTTCCACCGTACTTTGTCCGGTAATGAGACGAGAAGCGAAAGTTCGTGAAAATATTGACTTTGCACTCCGTAGGAAAGAGAGAATTATTCTTTTTTTGCAAAAATTCATCAACATATTATCTCTTACTGCTCTCGGTCGTGTTTCCTTCCACCATTGAAACTCGGTCCGCCGTCATCCCGGTAATTAATGACCATTCTCCACTCCGCACCCCCGACACCTGATGGGAATGCAGACGCAGTGCCCATAACAGTATCCTCCCAGGGTACGTACTTTGGGCAGAGCGAACAGGTGACACGTAATGGACGTTGACTTGAAGAGATTACGCGCATAAATCTCCCTTGCAACACCGTGCACACTGGTGAAACCTCGACATCCTCTTCGCCTAGACTACGGAGAGGATGGGATAGGAGAGGAACGGCACACGCCCTCGGACCACCTGAGAGTGTTTACCACTCTTGTACCTACGTACAGGTGTAGGTATCTACTCGAATACACGAGAACCCGACGTTGCCTATGTCCCGGCCATAAACTATTCTCTGGTTCCTTTGTTCTTGCCGCGTTATACCTTGTATAATACATGGCGCGCGATATTGTTGTGCATACGCGCTGCATGCCCTACCACGTGCTAAACAACGTGCCGTGACTGCGTCGAGTGCAAGGTGGTGATGGCCGTGATTACGCGGATGTTGAAAAAAAATAAAAACATTCCAACAGTGTGGTTATGTCTGCTGGAAATTTTAATCGCCCGAGGTATGAGCGTGTCTTATTTTTTTATCTCCGTACACGGGTTTCTTTCTTCTACCTCTATCTCCACTTTTTCCCTCTGCAGATGTGTTTATGCTCACGTATGTACGTGGACTCGTTTTATTTCACGATATCCGGTCTTACCTGTGTACAACGCGTTGTTACGTACACAAGAGGACAGGTGAATTTACCTGATAAAATAACATACGATCCGTGAAACGAGATCGTCCATAAGCTATACCCTAACTTCTCCTGACCTCACATGCAGGCTTTGGCAGACTGGCCATAAAACGTTGATATTCCCTGCGTACCGCAAACATAAAACATACGCCTTTTTTTCTCTCTTTCTTATGTCATCCTCTTTTTCTCTTTTACCGTCTTGTGCTCTCGTGAATTCGCAGGTTTAAGGGATCAGACGCGGTAACTCGACTATATACACATTCTCGTAATCACGTATTTCGCTTACACGTGCGCGCGTTTTCAACTATTATTCGCATCATAGACGCCGATGCTACGAGCGAAGTGTGAACGGTGAATCGCCAGAGTAATCGAATTCGTATTTTCATTGAATTCGATAAGGCAGCCCTTTTTTTTCTTGGCTATCAAGCTTAAAAATGGATTTCCAAATAACTCACTAACTTCGAAAATTGGGGCGCTCTTGTTTCAAGCACATTTACTCGCATATCACAGTCATCGACTACCAATTGAGGCTGTCACCGGAAAATACAGTCGTTCACTCTGCGAAAATTTTGTGCAAACAAAATAGCGGGAACGAAGAAAGGGATCTGCCCTATCCGCAGGACTATTTTAATAAAAATCTGTACACGCAGAGTAAAGACCGTTGGCGACGCTGATAAGTATCTGAAACGACACATCGATGCATTCGAGACAAAATCGAGGACCAGTTGTGTGCCCTTTAATTCAACTGGTAAGTTGAGAATAGAGCATACATCACCTGGGTGGGTGTGAAAGTCGATTAATATATTTCCAAAGTTCTTCGATCGCCAAATCCCGCCGCGGAAGCTGACAGCGGCGACTATCGTGCAGCTACGGGAAGTCGTTCAGGTAACAAGTTGCCAACCCGATACGAAAACATAGCAAGCAGCGCGCTTCTAGATTCATAAAGCGGTAAGCGCGGTATGAGTAGAATTATTGCTGACAAACAAGCGTGAAATAGCCCCTGTTTGTACCCGTCACTGTTCGAATAAGAAAGCACTCGCATCGATTGCATTGCATCGGAGTTGCGGTCGATGCACAAGTGTTGTGGGTTTTCGAAGAACACTTTCCTTTCCTCCACCTTCTCTTCCTCCTCCTCTACTCCACCGTTTTGTCATTACCATTTCGCGTGGGTACCGAACAGAACGAAGCGATAAAGAGAATAGGACGAAGTATACGGACGGGGTAACAAAGAGAATCACTTTTTACGACTCCCCTTACACACGTATAGACCTAGAGTTATCCGAGCAACCCCTTCCAGCACGCCAGCAGGATCCCTCGCCAGCCGACCTGTGCGATATAAAGAAAATCCCCGCCAGCGTAAATCCCTTCCAATTAAAGGTGCCAATCGGATGAGCGCCATCAAACGTCTGATTGCATTCTTTTATTTTTTTTGATAAATTAAGTCGTCGGAGCGACGGCATCGCCTTTCCTTCGTCAACGTCTAAACCCGTCGGAGAGATTTGGCCTCTCTCGCCCCCGACGGCAACGACAACGACGACGACGACGACGAAACGCAGGATCCTTCGGGGTGCGAGAATGAGTCACGACAACGCGGGTCACAGACGTCGTTAATCTTGCTTTAGTATTTCTGCAGTTCATCGAGTCTATTTACTTGGTTAGTCTGTCAAACTGTCCAACTGACAAAATGTTAGGTGATTTCTGAGGCGACCGGGTCTTAATCCGGCCTCAGAACGGAACGCGTTAATCCCACCTGCACCGGTGAGGATATCTTAATCAGAAGTTTTCCCCGAGTCTCGAGTCAACCGCATCCACCCAGCTCGGTCTTGACGTTAGGTTATAAATATACCGCACAGTGAGCACACCGTCAGGGTTGAAAACTTATCTAGTCTTCGGCCGGTGTTTCCTACTCTTTTTCCCCTCCAGCTTGCTCATTCAAACTTGAAAATTGCTGCAGGTATAAGCGTTAACCTGCAGCCACACTAGACAACCCGCTTCCGCGCAGATACTTGAGTCTGTAAATATTCCCCGGTGCACATAAATCCAAGGGTGAAAACCAGGATCGCTCCCCGGACTCTGCACCGTGGATATTTAATTTTTTTACCTTCAACGTTTTCCCAGCTCGTATATATATATATTTGTTCTCGCACGCGTTTGATCTTATCTTGGAATCTGGATTCTCCGGTTTCCCCGGGGCTCTTTTGCCACCAGGATATAATATCACCGCGACGTCTAGCCATTTTCCTCTGTGAATAAAACCTGAACGCGCGTATTCATATTACACCGCGACCATTCGCCGGAGGCTGTGTGTATAAGGTACCTGTAGAAGGAACGTGCTGACAGAAGTTGTCTGCTTCTACGAAGCTGCTTTGTCTGCCTCTTCTTGAAACTTGGGAAAATTGGTGCATATTGGTGGGTTGATGACTATATCATCGTGAAATGTGACGCTGCATGCCTGATAAATACAAGTTTCCAAAAATGTCGGAAATCCTTAATACGCGTCCGATTGTACCGTGGTGACCGTAAATTTCGGGACCTTTGAGTGTTTTCATATGCATGTAATAATACCGGCTGAATAATCAGTGAGCGCGCTGCAAAGTGTAGGCGGGGTTCTTATCGTGTCTGGAATTAACCAGGAAATAACGTCGGAAATAGAAGACAAGAAAGTTCAGGGTGGACCATCTCAAACTTGAAATTCCCAGCACTGCATAATTCTCTCGTAAATTTAATCGTGTAGAATATAAATTATCTCCGTAGCATATTACGGCAAAACTCTCTACCGCCGCCGGCCGGAGAGACCAAGGAGAGATATCTATTATACTTATATACAGGTATACAGATATAATGTACAAGTTCAGAATGAAAGCGGACCCGCCTTGAAGTTGCAAATTTGCAATTAAACACTTTTTCCCAACACGGTGTGAAGGTGTAACCCTTACTTCTTATTTATTTTCTTACTCTTCTTCTGCCGCTACGTTCTTCTCTTTTATAGCATCGTCTCTTTCCTAAAATTGCCCGGAGTCTACTCATTCGGATCCGTACTTTTCACGCTGAAGCAGAGAAAAAGGAACAGAAGAAGATGAGAAAAAAATACGGTAGAGAGTCAAATGCGCGAATGAGGACGGAAACGGAAATTTTTCGATAAATCGACCATCGAATGTTTGAAAGGTTAATTCTAAGAAATCGCAGGAAGAAGAAGCGTATGTAGAGTGAAGAAAGCAGCACTTAGGTAAAAGCCTGCCATTCATGACCCCCCCCCACCTTTTTATACGTTTGAGCAGTGCCGGAGTTGCCTGTAATATTTCCACGAACATCTCGAATCTTGGTAAATATTTATCGATCCGTTTGTCGAACCATACACGAAGAGAATAGAATAGCAGATTTTACTTAAAACTGCAGGAAAAGAGGAATACGTTAGGTTTTTTTGATAAAATGTACTTCGTAAAATGCAGAATTGACTTGATAAACAGTGAAGAAAAATACAGTAAAAAAATATATTTGAAATGGGTATTTTTTATCAAAAACCGTGACGTGTCCTGCTTTTCCTCCGGTTTTGAATTAAATGCACTCTTTTTCTTCTCTCCGTGTATCATCTACCTCGAATATTGTACACTCGGCGCAATAGGCGTAGCATATAATCGAGCTCCTCGCAATTGGATGAAAAATCAAGAACCTCGCCAAGGTTTAAACCAGCAGAACATGATGCTCGGCAGAATTAAAACTAACAGTGTAATCTCGAAGCTAATTAGACGGAGATTTATTCACGGGCATGCATATACGCCGGTGCCTCAGGGTCGCGATATCGCTTAGCGAGCCACGAAAATCCGGGGTCAAATGTGAGGATTTGCTTCGGATGAAGAGGAAGGATCGAAAATCAAATCGATTGAAACCTGGATCGAGACAGCCTCGAGAACCGAGGGATTAGGGTCGAAGATCAAGCCGATGCGAGGTGCAGCGCGACGTGGCGGGATCGGTATAAAGGGAAAGAAACGGAGTGGATTGGGCGCGGCTGAGGAGAAGATAGGCCGAAGCGAAGGGTGGCGACGAGGGTCGGGGACGGTGGGAATCGAACTTGAGGAACGGCGACAAGGTGGAGGACGATGGCAAAGAAACAGGAGCGAAGGAAGAAGGAGAGGGTCCTTCCTTCCAGCGCAAGCTGCCCTGTCCGAAGCCGAGTGATTGGAAGACCGGGTCGCGGCCTGGACTATTGCCAGGACAGTAGCAGCCGCGAGGATTATGGCGGAATCATCAACAAGGATCACGCCGAAACGTCGGCTTCGCCGTGAGGAACGTGCCGCGGGATTCGAGGGCGGAGTGCACTGCAACCCTCTGTGAAACCAGCCAAATCAGAGGGAATGGATTCGAAGAGGAGCTCGCCGTTTTAGCCGAGAGGTAAGAAGAGCCAACCCGCGTCGACGAGTTATCCGCATTGTCGAGGGACGTCCCAGCGGGCTGGATCAAATAAAAGAGACAACTCGCGGCCGAGTCACCGAAAACCCGACTCTCGCATTCGAGAGCGGTATGCCGGTATAAGGACCGGATATTCTTCAACGAAGAAAAAAAAAAAAAGAGAAGAAAAACTTCCCCTTACGTTCACAGTGGCGCGAGGCAAACGGTTTCGCTATTATTCCCGTTCGGTTTGAAGATAGACGCGTGTGTTCAACAAGGTGTAATAACGATTTCCCGCACAGCGTATAGATGTTATATTTTACGACGTTAACAGCGGACAAGATTGGTTAACCTCGTTTACGACTAAACTGTGAAAAGCTTAGAGGAAAAAGAAAAAAATTTAATCACATTGCTTGGATATAGGTGCTCTATTACGTGCAACGTGTAATAGGCACTTTATTAACGGGCGAGTTACACTCTCACCGCAAGCGGTGGACTCTCTCAAGGGTTGACGAGCCGCAGTTTATAAACCGAGTACCTGCTGCGCGAACAAGTAAGGTTGGTAGGTAGGTAGGTAGGTACATACCTATAAAGCCGTGACTCATAATCGCATCGAAACGTCCATGGTCTGAAACTCGCCTTGCACGCGTCGTTATTCACAACAAGCAAATTCCGTTGAACAATAATTGGAATCAGTGCCGGGTGCACATTGCGAGTAAATACATTATTCGTTAGTTTATTGCGAATTTGGCGCAATTTATAGCGTGACGGTGAATCCAGTGTGCACGTACACCACGTTGGTATAATACCGGTTTATACATACTGTTGCACAGTTTTGCGCGGCGAAGCACACATATGCCGCTAGCAAACTTTCTTAATTAAGCCGAGCATTAATCCGTTATTGACGTAATACCGAGCTGACATGCCCATGAGCTCGTTTTCTTGCTAACGAAAACACTCCACGTTTCACCAATGTAGCGAAGCACACGAACGTTATAGACTTTGTCGCTAGGGAAAAAATTACTGTGACGTACAATGAAATTGAAATTTCCTAAAACTTACGTTTGTATTATAAGTCTGTAACCGTGACAATATTTTGACGCTTTATTTTCAACGAGGGCAAACAATTTTGCGGAGTTTTCGTACGAGAATTCTGTCCTATTCGAATTTCATCCCGGGTTTATTACGACACATTTTTTTTTTCTTATTATTGTCTCATTTACGAAACCGTAAAACGCGAGTTAATTTATAACATAATGGAAACAAGTTGTCAGAGATGGTACCGTTTTCGCACTGTTTGAACACTCTGTATATAGTATATCAGCATGTCTAACCCCGGAAGGCATGCTGAATGAGTTAAATTGTTTAACTACCCTGGATGAGCGGCGGATTCTGTTGGAAATAGAAAAGTTTGCCACGAGCAGGAGAACTTGCTGACAATGAATAATTACTGTTGGGTATATAATTTCTACCTGTTACAAAGATTTAATTAATGGGTCCCGGCGTTAATCGCCGATGCGGGGTAAAAATTCAATGGTGTGATAATTATCGTGATAGTAGCAGGAATTCGTGGACGTCACCCGTGCTCCAGAGACGAAGCTTACTTTTCACGATGCGAAAGTTGGGTGATACGAAAAAGTTGGCCTTATATTCACTGATACTTGAAACCTTACAAATATCGTCTAATCTCCGCTTATCTCCGGTGAAAAGAATCCTCCAAGCGTTTCTGATGAATTTGGACGCCGTATACCTATGTGTAATATATATGTATGTATGTACTTATGTATATATATATATATACAGCTACTTCACGTCGTCGTTGGTGACCTTTCGAATAACTCATTCCAGATGAAATAATGTCCATTGGAAGGTTTCTCGGTTCGGACGAAAGTAATGAAACCTTCAATTTGATTCACGTCAGAGGGATCTAGTGGTGCAAGTATGCTCTGGTTAAAAGTAAAGAAGAAACGCCGAAAAACGGTAAAGAGAAGGCAATAAGAAGAACATAAAAAAAAAAAAAAAAAGAAAAGGAACATCCACCATACTACCCAATTTCGTCTGCACTCCTACGATTTAACCGAGCGGAATGAAACTTCCTTGCTCGGCTTAGAAAAGGTATTTTCTATGTATCGTCGGACCGTAGACGAAAACGAAAAGGGAAGAGACGACAAAAAATGCAGAAACAAATATATACGCGTATACCAAACTCGCGAACCAACTGAGGGAAAATAAGATACGAAAGAAACGATGGTATACATGTTACATGTGAAAGCAGGCATTCGGATAATCAAACACGAGTAACAAAACCGCTAGTTAGCGGCTGGGCTTTCAACAATACACACACTTTTTCTCTGCTCTGTATGTTTCGCGAAAAATAGTGTATTCGGTAGGTGCTCGTGCAGCATGCACGTGGTATGCAGGCACTGCAGAGCCTAGGGACACGCATTCGTCCAGTGAAATATGCACGCCTATATTGGATACGCACCGCACACCGCGCACCGGAGTTGAAATTTAATTTTCATTGACAAGTATAACAATCTGATAAAATTGAAAATTTAATTCAACAACGCGCGGCTACGGTGTATGCATAATATTTTGCGTACAAAGCGAGGAAAATAACGAGGGCGAGCTAAAAGCCGTGTAACAACGCGACCAGTCCGAAGCCCTCTCGGGTCGAACGGAATCGATGACGGATGGACGTCGCTTCGCCCCGCGTCTCGGGGTGTTGACCATTACGTTTATTAGGTAAGGAGACAGCTCGCCGGTGATTCATGGTCCGTAGTTATGCGGCGTGTGCTGCGGTTATCTCGGCATGGCACTTACGGGACCCTCGACGGAAACATCGAGCCGTATCGGGGTCTTCCGGCCACTCGAATTGCGAAACCGGGACTTCCAGCCTCGTCCGAATCAATGGGATACCCGATTAACCGGGGAGCTCGGCGGCTTCTGTATATTTGCATGCAAATTTATACCGGCTTGCGCCACCGTTCACGGCAGTCAACTTCTACGCTTGTACCTGGGTAGGTGGATGAAACCTGGATGAAACCGACCGCAGTAGTCGGAGTCAACGCGTGACGCGGCACGCGCAGTGCCAGGATCGACGATACGCGGTCAGACGCGAGTCGAAAGTTGAGCTCGTCTTTCGACGACGCGCCGGTTTGTATACCTATACGGGGTTACGACCGAGCGACGGAAGCGTCGAAACTAAAACGTGATGGAACGAGGGTTCGAAGAGTATCACCGAGGCTAATTTGGTAATTACATCTCGCTAAAAATAACCTCGTTATAGAGGAAATTGATTGGTGTTTACAATTTTACTATGGATCAAAGGAACCTTTCCTTCAATTAGAAATAATTCGATTATCTTTGGTTAGCTGCAGTTTTTCAAGCTCTTTGTTTTTTTCGTGCTTTTCCTTCGAAACTGCACGTTTCATCTCAATGCGGACAAACGTTATTTTTACTCTTTTCGTTGCAGCATGACGACATCGTACGCCGAATACCATATTTATTTTGACTACCGTTATACCGTCCGCCTACCAGTAGTTGCACTTTGAACTCTCCATCGTGCACTCTATATTCGAAAATACACCCGTAACGGTGTACGTGCATAAATTTGCGTATATGTGGAGATGCAAAGAGCTCGCAGTATTTTCAAATCTGCTTTGATTTGTCGCTGGCTGCGAAACCTCATTCACGGTATACCTAGTCAGTCAACATTGTCACGACCCAGAGGTAAAAAAAAGTTACCTTTGCCTCGCCGAAATTTACTCGTTCACCTCCCATATTTACACGGAGAGTTCTGTCCGTCGTTCGTAATAAAAATATCGCAATAAAAAAGGATTTCTCGTCCGACCAGTGATCACTCGCTGGTATAAACAGAGCATTCATTCCTCTGTTGAATCCAGGCCCTATCAACCCTCCGAGTATCTTTCCTCAGCGAGCACAAATCATCAGTTTGCTCATGCAGTGGTCAGGCATGCGTTTTGATACCTAGGCCGGCTCGCTATCAGCTTGAAAGCGTTCCTAGAGCTCGAATTAGGTACTTGACGGAGACGACCTGCGCCCGGTTGGTAATCAAACTCGGCAGTGCAATCGGTAAATGGCGTAACACTATCACCCCGGTTTGAATATTTTGTAAGTTTAATTATCAGTATCAAATTCAGCTACCGATAGTCTCTGGGTAATTGGCAAATAATTGGAAGAACAGACTGCCTATACGGTGATCGCTTTGGCCGGCTGTAGCACAGTTGTTTCCACATTTTACCAAAGAGACAAGATCTCTAATTATTATGCAGCCTGTGGGTTGAGGGGAAACCCCAGGCCTCTGTAAACTACCACGCGGATGTAGTCTTGCGAAACTCGGTTCAGAGAGCACGCCCCTAATTGCCTTGCACAAGAACTTGCTAACCCCATTGCACATGTGAGAACGTTTAAGGAAGGAAGGAGGGACGGAAGAAAGCGAGTTGTCTGCATGTAATTACGAGTAAACACGAATCCAACATGAGTTTAATTCTGTATTTGCTTATTACATTGCGTACGTTGCGGTGTAAGTTTCAAACTTATAATATGGTGCAGTTGGAAACATTGATCGCACGATCTGTACCACGGCCAAGTCAAGCATCGGTTGAAAACAGCTGAGAAAGATTTTAAATGCCATAGTGAAGGGATTACCGTTTTAGACAAAGGTAGCGGAAGGTGTACGCATCATTGTACACAAGGGATTAAACTACTTTTGCAAATCTCCCACAGTTGGTTTATAAGGACGTTTGCATTCAGATCTGGTTGTTCCGTTCGCACAGAGTGCCCCGCTTAAGATCGCCTTAAATTCAACTAATTACAAGAAAAGCTAATTACGCAATAGTGGATGGAAAAAAAAGGACAAGAAACGAGAAAGAAAAAGGAAAGCAAGCGAAAAAGTTTCAAGGCAGAAATTTTCTTTCATGAGTATGTTATCTGTGTAATAGCCGTTCGTACATGTATACCCACTGAGCGTAACCTTAGACCATTCCGACTTTTGCCACCTGTCGATACGACGGTATTAAGGGATCAATTCGACCTCTCCTTAATCAAGGTTTTCTCCGAATTACCCGCGTCTCCGACCTCATTTCTAATAGGTATAAAAGATTTCTGGAGGTAATCCGTGGACGAAGAAAAGTGGAAGGAAAAAGTGTGGACCGAGTGTAATAAACTCGGCAGACCGATACGTTATAACGACTAGTTGAACCCATAATTCCCGTATTCTCGGCAGGATAGCTCGTGAATCAGCATTACTTAATCGTGGGCGAATTCTCGGACACTTTTTTTTTTTTTTCTCCCTTTCATCCGAGGGCTTATTCTTTCCCATCGCATCTGTTTTGATAAGGTCTGGGAATCGGTAGGGATAAGCCCAAGAAATTGAATCCGCTTACTTTGCGTCGTGAGAAATAGTGATAGATATGTATATATACGTATACTCCTATCGACCTATGCGACTTTTTTCCGTACCGTAGTATAAATCTGTAGTAATTTTTTTTTCACACTCGTTTTACGCGTTTTACTTTTTAGTTTTCAACTTATACGCTTCATCGCTAAGCCAGCTATCGTGATACTCGAGGAAGGCTGATCGCAAGCTTTCCATGCACTTCTCAGCGTCAATTTTATAGCGCGATGCTTGCAATTGCCGCTTTAAAAACAATTCTTTTCTTTCTCTCTTTCATCTTCCTCAATCCTTCTTGTTCTCGGATAAATTTAGCGCGCGACAGGCGTGGGCAACTCGTTAAACCGAGCGTTAAACTCGCGTTCAAATTGGTATTCATGGTTTTCTTCGGTGGTTAAGGAGCGGTTACCGGGAGAACCGCGACGGTTACACGGCACGGCGTTGAATCGGAACATTGCGCCAGCCCGCGACTGTTCCTAATTTTCAATCGCCAATGTATTATATACGCCTCGTGTAATCCCTTCAATATCTCGATAAGGAGTATTTTACGCCTAACGAACGCAACTTGACCACCTCTGGCTGAATTCAACGTCTCATTTCACCTCTGTCATAAATCCAAAGAAATCGGCGGACCGTCCTGCCCTGAGCTAAACAATGACTAATGCGAATCGATCAGCATCTAATGGACCACGCTGATCAGCTCGAAGATTTCTTTGTTTTTCCATCGCCAAGATCACCAGGATACGTTATTATAACCCACCTGATGCATGTGCGCAAGTTGAACGCGTCGCCGCGTTTGGTCGAAACGTTTTTTTTCGTACATTTTTTTCCCTCAGATATGAGCTAATCGATTAATTACCAGTCTCCGGTCCATCTTCGATATGCTGTATTATATAGCCTTGTACAGACGATCTTTCGCGGAAAAAAATCTGAGACTTATGCCTGTATTGCCATTTATACCGTGTGATGATTATGACGATTTGTTAATCGATCAGCCGGAGTAAAGTGTCACTGGCCAGGTTAAATGACCAAGCGCATTTAGTGCGGTATGTATTATTCGTCGTGTGGTGGTAAGATACAACAAATATCGCATGATTATTCCTCGAGTTAAGCGTGCACGAGGACGAGATTTATAACAAGTCTGAATAAATCTCGAAATTCGAACGAAGTGAATATAGTATGTTTAGTATTTTCATATCTGCGATAAAGAGGGGTGGATGCGCAAAGTGCTTCTGAAAATTTGGCACAAAGGGTGCTATAATTTTGTACGGTGAAATTCCATTTCATCGTGGCTAATTACGTTCCCTTAAATTAGTAATGCCGATTCTGAGACGGGTAAGAAGCCGGCTGATCTAATAACAACTCGAAGAACGTATCTTTCCTAGTATCGCATCGAAGCTTGAATTAGCCGAGCGAAACTTCTAACTTGCGTGAAAAATTATATCGCTCCATGTTCAATTGCCACGCGTCGTCCTATTGGTTTTTTTGCTCGTAGTTGACGACGATAATCACACTCGTGTTTTTACGAATGTTTCAGGCATGCCGAGCATACGGGACAGCATAACACATCCGGTTCACGTCTACGAGGGTGACGACGCCTTGATCACCTGCGTGGTGAGAAATATCGGTGACAACGTCGTCATGTGGAAGAAGGAAGACAGGCCGAAACACAGTCGCCGAATTCTGACGGCCGGCGATTCCCGGGTCACTGGCGATCGGAGGGTTTCCGTCATCCACGATTCTGGTGAGTAGTTTGGACAGTCGTCCCTTTCATTCGTGTAGCCGCGTTAAGGGTGTACCGGCTATACAGTCTCAATCAAAAGTGAGTCTCGCCGACAATATTGAAAGCTTTATGATGAGGTAAAAATTGGAGAAAAATCAACCACAATAAAGACGATAAGAAAATTGATTTTGAATAATAAGAATGCCAAAAGTTATCAATAAACGGTTTAAACGAAACATAGTTTAACAAATTTTCAAGGAATATTTTTTTTTTCTTTTGTCATGTGAAATGAGTTAGTTGATTTTTCTGAATACACGTGAGTTTTTAAAGAATTTTCTCATTATTTTGAAATTTCCGTTGCTTAAATTTGGAAAAATGAAGAAAAATCGTGTATTTTGGATACATTTTCGTAAAAACGTTGTATATTAGAGTTAGGAAGTTTCCGAAGCATGGAACGAATAGTATCGTAAATACAGGCTTTACAACATTTCGAAAACAGACATTTCAAAATGCGGAGAAAATTCTTTAAAAACTCACGTGCATTCAGAAAAATCAACGAATTCATTTCGCATGACAAAAAAAAAAAAAAATATTCCCTAAAAATTTGTTAATTCTGTTTAAACAATTTATCGATAACTCTTGGACATCATTATTATCCAAATGTGATTTTCTCATCGCCTTTATTGCGGTTGATTTTTTTCGTTTTTTATCTCATCGCAAAGTATTCGATATTGTCGACGAGACTCACTTTTTGTAGCGAATGTACAGCCAGTACATCCTTAACGACACTTACGGTCCAGCCGTTCGAAATCTGCGGATTTGGAAATTATGCGTGCTCCATCGATATCGCGAATTTACTTCATTCGAAAATGACGTCACACGCTCCCAAAGTTTCGACCGCGCGACGTTTTTTCGCCTACCCGAGTTGGTAATCTTACACGCTCTACCCTTCGAAGCCAGGCAATTAATCTGAGCGGTAGCCATTTGCGCGTCGGCGGTTCTCGGCTTACCGACGTTTACGGATATAAATTATGTTCATACTAACGCGCGGCGACACTATCGCGGCTACCGTTCGTAAAATCACTCTTTAATCCCACAGCACAGTGAAGTCTACAGCTTCTCATGACTGCAAGTCACGGTGCAGATAATATAAAGTCTACCTTTAATGTGAGGAAAAAATCCCGCGGATAGAAATATTAACTCATTCATTTATTTGATTATCAAGAATTTAATCGCAGGCTAATGAAAATTCCATCACTGGCATATCACCGTGAATATGCGTTTATGACGTATCTGTTTTTGCATAAATTATCTAATTACGGCGTACAACAAGGTACCCGCAAACATTAACTACGTCAAAATTGAAATTTCAAATACTGCGAGCACTACTCATTGTCAGCCAAAGTTACACGTTCATTTAATTCACCGTACGCTAATTTTATCATCTCTTGATCACTCTGAACACCGTTCGATGCATTGAGAGGATAGCGAAACGCCTGCCTAGTTAAAGCTACCAAATATGTAAAATGTCCTGGAATATTTTCGAATTTTTAAGCAATGCGTGACGTTCACGTCACATATTACACTTTCTTCGAATCGATAGAAGTTTCCGTGTGGTGTAACGTACCTTAACCTTATCCACCTACGCCGACAAACTTGTACCGATTGAAAACTACTACAGAACCAAAGTCTCAGGTCTCCTTACGACATTGCCATGGTTTTTTTTGCGACGTTTCCTGGGCCCCGAGGGAGCCACGCATCGCAGAGATGGTATCGTTTCGCGTAATCGCACCTCGTTCCATCGATTCACCTGGTAGTCGTCGTCGTCGGTGTCGATTTATTGGAGTAATATCATGGCTAAATGAACAGCATTGACGTCGAAGTTCTCTCGTCGTACTTCACCGAGAAGCAGTTGATGCAAACCGTACAAAGATGAGACAAAAAAAAGCAATATAAAAACGGGGGAGGAAAACGGCGCCCTGCCATCCAAGACGGGCGCGAGTCGAAAGACTTTCTCGCACGAGCAGATTCGGAGCGTCGTCATTCGGATCGGGTGGCTCTGCGATTGATGTTATTTCACCCTGATCTTCAAGCTCTCAGAATCTTTCCACGCACCCGAGCTCACGAATTTCAACCTTTGGCTTCACTCGAATTGTAGTCTGAAACGCCCTTGACGAAAAGAAATTCTACCCTCCGTCGTCGAGGCAACACCCATGAGAATCTCTCTCTGTCTCTCTCTTAAACCGCCGAAAGGGCTTGTGATACACACTTTGTTGTGAATACCGTGGATTCTCCGGACCCGCCCTGATGTTTAATTGTTAATCCGTCGTTTGGGGGATGATTAGTACTCCGCATCCCGGATTTCACCCTCTTTGTGACCGAGATTTCAGGACCAACGTCGCGCCATCATAGCCTCGACCATTGTGATGCAGGGTAAAGAGGTGACGCGTAGTTGAGCTGCTTTGTTACGTTTAATATGAGCATATGCGCTTTGACGAAGGGTTTACAAGGTTTTATTTTGCATTTCGTCGTCGTGCAAAACCAGCCGGATTACGCTCTAGACGTACGAAGGATAGCCAAGGGCTAGGCGGTTTGAAACGTATCCTTCGGATCATCGTCAACTGCGTCGGGTAAGACGCTTGTCTGCACCGAAGTAAATGCACCGTGCTCGCTTTGTTGCCGGGAAACTTCCAAGCCCTGTATAACGAGATTGAGCGTGGAAAATGGCAGCGGAACGCGTTGCTCGATTCGTTCGATTCAAAACGCGCAATCGAGGACGGGAGAAAAGGAAGCTCTCTTTGATGACGACGGGTGGAAGAGAAGAACTTCAGCCAACTTTACGAAAACGCCCCCGCGGCTGAACGTCTTTGAAGGGCGTCAAACTTCTCGTGAGAAATATGTAGCCTTTTACGAGAAGCGGATGTGTGTCGTAGGTGCGTGCGGGTAGCGGTTGTGTGGCTGGTGTGTATACGCGCCTCTTTATGCCTATGTACCTAGCCGCCTCCGAGCACATAGAAATGAAAGTTAATTTGCGAAGCAAGAAGTTTTGGAACAGCAGTATCAAAGCGCGGAGTGTTACAAATGTTGGAAAAGAAGAGCGAATGTTTCCGGGCTCCCCGTTTATTAAGTTAGGAGGCTGGAAGGCGTCTGTGGCTGGCGTGATTCAAGTTGTTTGGAAAGTTTGGATTATGGCGATTCTTCGGCGTAAAAAAAAAAGAGACGTTCTGCCCCATGGGACAGGCCTGAGTGAGATAGCCAGCCCCAAAAGGAAATGATCATACTTTTTACTACATCCACTTCACGTAGGCCCTGTACGGAAATTCAGCTGAGGTTCGTAACACTTGAGAGACTCAGTTTACCCGCTATTTATTTCGGTAAAAAGATTAATTCTATTTTAGAAAATTTTCCGCTTTTCGTAAAATTCAAACTTAAGATTCTGTATACTCAAACAGGTGTTATTTGGAACTAAACACTAGCATAGTACAGAGTTACTATTTTTTTGTCGGTTTTTATTAATGATGAGCAGCAATTAAATTTGTTCGAAACCAATTAAATTAAATATCCTATTTCAATGTCTAGTACTTCTCAATTCATTGCATACATAGTCACGAAACATTTCCTGATGAAACCGTTCACTTATATACTATATAAATATACATACGCATAGTAAAGTCCTTAAATTTGACCTCAGTTTGAAGAGTTACTATTCAACGCGTGCCTGAGTGGAATCCTTGTTCAATTAGCCGTGAAAAGTTTGACAGGTGCGAAAGAGGAATTTTACTTTCAAACAGCGAAATCACAGTAAGTGTACGTTCGAATCCTCGAGGGCAACATTCCGTGCAATTGGAGTATGCAAATGTTTGGCAAGTTGAGTTACACCGGTGAGGTCAAGTTGAGGTTGAATCGCTGACAATCCCCAATCAACCCGAGGTAGTTACGTAAATCTTGGCCTCCGATTTACGTCCTCGAATACCTACCGTGTCCGTATAACGGCGGAAATGCATAGTCATCCGTGTACGCAAATGTTTAATATATAAGCGATGGATGCTCTCGTGAAGAGGATCAGCTCGGTATATTGAATTCGTTAAACGTAATCTCCAGCCTCGAACCCGTCGGCTGCCCTCTTGTTTCTGGTCCGTCAGCCGCAAGAGGATATCAGCCAGCCACCGCTGCGGTACGGGAGGTTATCGTTGAAGAGAAGCCTCAACGATATGGGGCTGAGTTAAAAGAAGCATAAAGAATGTCGAAGCAATTTAAGAGAGTGCGTCAGCCTCGATTTCGCGTCGGAAAAAACTTCGGATCTAGGCTTGCAGGTATAGGTACAGCGAAAGAGTCTATTATTTCGGCACAAATTTCTGGCAGCTGTTTTGCAGAAAAAGAAAAACGTCGAAAGTTAACGATGTTATACGAGACTGCGTTGTTACAATAGCTCAAACCTTGACTCACTTAATTAATCACATGTTCTTTTTTGCGCGTCTCACCTCCGGAGGATGATTTATCATAGTCGCGGTAGACTTTGCATTCAACGATGAAAAACTATCCAATTAAAGTAGGGTGTGATCCCTGATGTATGTCGTATTCAATAATTTACCGAGAAACAGAGAAGAAGAGATTGAATGAACAGTTTGTAATATTATGTACCCCCGATTTACTGAAACTTTTAGCTTTGATGTAGCGACGGTGAACTTTTTGTCGCCCAGCTTTTAGCGGGGCAAAACGAGAGTTCAGTCTCACACAGAAAGTAAAGGGGCAAAAAAATGTCCAACCGTATCGTTGTTGGGAAAATGTTTTCCGTTTGTTTCAACTTTTATCAAAAGCTTGCAATAAAAACCGTGCGGTGAAATAAACAACGGAAGAATAATGGATCGACTCGTCGAGAGGAGAGCCAACGGCTCTTTGGCGGTTACAACATTGACTCGAAAGTCGAAAGGGTGCCTGCCCTTTTGTTTACCTCATCATATTCTCACAGGCGTGCAGCTCTGTATACAGACAAAGGGATGAAATTGTTGAAAATATTACTCTTAAATCGGGTAAATATTCGCCGCGGAAGAGTGCGGCCAGCGCGGCGGTCGTCCGGGTGGAGCCATAAACGGAAGCGCAAAGCCCTCTCGTAATATAGCTCGAGTTGCCCCTTTCACTTGAATGGTGGCATTAGTGGGAATCCCCGGCGGTACTCCCGTCGCTTACCCCTTGAATAAAACGAGGAATGGAAACCCCTCTTGTGTAATTCTCGTAAATATTTTTAATCCTTCAATTTCCATGCAACATTCAATACCCGCTTCTTCCTTCATGTACAACCTATACGTAGATATGCCTATATTTCTGCACCCCTTCGATCCGTCGAAACTTTTCGATTGGTTTTTCCTGAATCGATGACGCGCGAGCTATTATACGTACCTACCTTTGAAAACCGCAGGCGTATAGTTATGTTACAGTAAGTCGTGCAGCTTTTGTATGTAACAGCGAACTCCTTCTGCACGTGTCACGAAATTTCGTCAAGATTCAATTCGCAACTGGAGGTTCTCGAGTGACTACCTACTCGGCTTTTTCTCCTCCCTGAAACGAGGCTTCTTTCGAATATAAGAGGCAGAGGTCGGCAATAGATTGCGAAACGTTTCGGTTGATGCAGGCAGTGTGCATCGTATCCGAGGCAGACGTAATTGGATATAGTACTTATATACCGTACAGAAACAAAGCTCAGTAATGTTTCAGTTTGTGAAATCGCGGGTGCAAGCTGTCGCAGTCGCGTCGATGGTCGTTAAGGCGCGGTGTTTAATAAGCGATTGAAATTTTAATTCTTCGATAGCGCAATCCCGCGAAACGCCGTTTCGATTGATTGCACGCTCGTGGACGAGGGTGGCCGTCGAGGCACTTTGGTATCTCGGACGTCAAATTAATAATAAATCTCCTTCGAACGGAGGTCGTATACACACACACACACGCATGTATATATAAAGAGACACAGGCTAGATCTGACGGGAATTGTGCAGCAAGGTCCGTAATGGAAACTCCTGGTCATTGGAGAGATTCAATGCCGATTTCACCTCTATTACCACTCGCGTGGGTGAGCGCTCCAACGGTTGCAGCTCTCCGGAGTAGCAGGAAGCGGAAAATCCCGAGCTTCGATGGTCGCAGCCTCGTAGAAAGGAATCGCGGCAATTCTCGTAATAGAAAATAAAGTTTCCATGTACCTGATAAATTACGGATACAGTTTTCTTTTCGGTAGATCGAAATGCTGAGGTTCGGAATTTAAGTTTTTCCACTATGCAGGATAACGAGGAGAAATTTTATGCAGCGAGTAGCAGAAACGTCTCTGCATGGTACGCATGCGACAGTGATGCGGGGAAAATTCTATTCCAGAATCCGCAAGGATTTGTCGGTAAGGTCACGCCGCTACGTCGACGGAGAACTTCTTGGGGGAAAAATCCGAGTTAATCTGACCGCAAAAGCCTCGATATCTGCGGGTGGAGGTGTGGAGTACCGTATAAGAGTGTTGCTTTCCGCATCTCGTTGCTCCCGCCACTTTCCTCGGTGATTTCCGCTGACTTTCCACCTCCGTATCCTAGGTGCTTTATGCCAGTCGGATCAGCGGCTGTCAGTCACTCATAACGACTCCAGCAAAGTCGCTGCAATTTTCCGGATGGCTTAGTTCGACTTGTTGTTAACGTATAACGACCCACAGCGATGTCTTTTCGCGTTCTCCTCACGCACCGTGTTGTCATATTTCATAGATTCTGTAATGCCCCCAACGCTTATTTATTCATTCATTTTTCTGCTTCTCCCTTCTCCATTGTCCTACTATTCCCTTGAATCGTAAGAATTCAAATCCCAAGCTCCCGAGTCGGGAAAGGCTCGCTGATCCGGCCTGCATGATCGAGAGAAAATTTCAAATTCTTGACCGATAATCGAACCGCGAAATAACTTGGCAGCGTCCCGCAATTTGAAATTCGTAAATATCTCTTCCGTATTCCTTCCTGCTATGCAATATTTCGCTTCATCATTCCTTCGCCTTTCTATTCCTCTTGTACTCACCGAGCTCTCATGGGAATTCGACAAACAAGATGTACCTCAAGGATACTTTCGAACTATCGGAACTACCGCGCTTCACGTAATTCACGTCAATTCAACCAACTGCCCGAAAGCATGTAAAATCCTTGTCAGATGTAGTACATAACTTTTACCATGGTTTTAAATTATTTTCCCAACATTCGTTGCCATTTGTCATACATATCCCGATTGCATCCATTGTACACCAACATTTTTTCCAGATATACCGTAGCTTGAGTCGTGATCTACCAGTCATCAGGCGATTGATTTAAAACTTACGTAGGTAGTTGACCTAAAGATTTGTCAAGTCAATTGACAATTCGTAAATCGCTGGATAGAAGTAAGAAACTAAAGGATAAAGTAGTCGTTTTCTTGTTAGAATGCGGAATGTCGGGAAAACTCGGGAATTCCGAATTTCAGGTCTGAAATTCTTGCAGGATAACGTATTGCGCAAAAATCATAGCACCGTTTAATTCGCGCCAGAGTTTTAGGTATGCGGGGGCATTGAAACTGTGCGATTAATCATGGAAAAGTTCTCCACAATTACGAACGGTAGACTAAAGTCATTCGAACCAGAAGCCTCGGTGCGAGAAACGGGCCGTCCAAAAGGCATTCATTCATTAGTTGGGCGGAGAATTTCTCACGGGTCAATTCTAACGACGTGTTTTTGTTTCAGCTACTTCAGGCGAGACCGAAATCCCAACCGGTAAGTACTTTTAAATCTCCTTTTCGGTCTACTTTAACCGTCGCTCGAACGTGCATTAATTAGTCAGTTCACCGTCCTCGGGTCCGTGGGGAATTTGAAAAATTGCTAACCACTAACCCTTTGAAGCCCTACAGTCCTCTGCTCTATAGGTGTTGGAATTTTCTACTCCTCCCTCGCGGCAGGATCTTTCTAGCGTTACAATAATTTACAACCCTCCTTATCGCGAATACGAATTCCGCCGTCTGCGAATCGTTATTTGTACCCACTATAGTTTCCCGCTCTCTCTATCTATCTATCTATCTATCTTTTTACACCCGTGTAACTATCGCTTTCAAAGCGAACAACATCTGATACGGAATTTGATGGCATGCATACGCGACACTTCGCGTCACATTCTATACTCGTTGTCAGTAGGGAGGAAATTGAAAACTACACGCTGCATGGCTAATGGTGTCTATTCAAAAGACTGGCTGCACCCTATCCTTTGTACAAGGTTATATAGACGCACATGTAGACGACCGAATACGCGTGCATGCATGGATTATGCAGCTGCGGTATTTCACCCTAGTTTACTCAACAAGAGACGGGCAATTGGACAGGATTGGCAATCGATAATTATTTCAAATATATTGTATCGTGGACGAGGTCGGTACTTCAATTCGATTCGTTATAACAGAGCCAGAATGTTCTCTTCTTTCTACAACGAACTGATAAATCAGCCTGTCGAGGTTACACGCATGTTATATATATGTATATATATATATCAACCGTCCCTTCTCGCTGCTGTTAGCGTACCTATTCTGTAATGGTCGGTTCAGTTTTATAGCTCGAGAATAAAGCTGTCCAGTACTTAACTCGAAAGCTGTTTATAAGTGGCTCAGTAGTATCTGGAAACACCTGAGGCTCTGCGTCAGTTGTTGAAGCTGGCTAAACAGTAATGAGCTTCGAGTTTATTGATCGATAATTTTATAAAAATCTGTTTCTTGAAATTCAAGATCTATAACGTTGTTATTGGGGAAGAAGACAGTTGTTACGAAAATTTTGTTGCAAAGTTTATCGACAACTGTTGTGTCTTCAACTTTTATCGGTCCTTCGTACATGTGCGAGACTCAGAGGGCGACCTCGATATTTCTGAGTCCTTGAGTGCCTTTCTCGAACACCGGCTCCTCCGTTCTAGAAAAACAAAACCGCGTCAAAACTTACACCTGGCGCTTGAGTTTCCATTGGCTTGGTTCAACGAACAAATTTGTCACGTACCGTTGCTCAGCGTGGTTTCATAACAACTGCACAGATTCACGATATCAGACTGAATCGACGACGTAAACTGCAGATTTTCCTCTCGTATCGTCCAGAGCTTCCCAGTGCTACGGTACCTGCACGTAATGTATGCCATCGATCGCTCGTGAATAACTGAGGCTGACAAAGCAATCCTTGCAATACTGCGAGACTGTTTATTTGCCGTCACATTAATGCCTTGAACTGGCGTCCGTTCAGTTATACCTACCTCCGTTTCAGCAAGCTACTGATCCAACGTACGAACAATAATGGAAGTTTAGGCATTGTATGCCCGCATAAACAGATCGGGACGTTAGTATGAATATTGTTTGGTCAGTTCCAGCAAACTCTGCTAGCAATCGACAGCTCACAAAGTGTTCTGCATATTACATTTGAAAGCCATGTCGCGATAGGAAATTTCTGGTATTCACGTGTTCCACTCAGACCGAGCTTCTGAATTATCAACAACTTTTTACGTATTCTTCTGGAACTCGCATAGAACGAAACGTCGAACCAGTCAGCAAACATCTATCTTTGCATCGCGATTCAATCAGGGTCGATACTGCTGGGATAATTTGGGTCGGGCTTGTGCCAGGTTGAACTAGACTATGTTAAAATTGTCGATCAGCACGCCCCTGCCATACAAGCGTAGATCCAATCAGCGAAGCGTCTACCGGTTCCCCCTGGATCATGGTAAAATTTGATTAGCAAGCTTTTCTCGTCTGGGTGGCGCAACGTCACGTCCTTGCAACTCCCATCCATCAACCTTTCCAGAACCGTTGACGTTTGTATGTACGAACGAATTTTTCAAAAAATGTTTCTCTCCTCCTCAGCTTACCCGTATCATCCATAGAACTAATTTTCTTTCATGTAATGCGAATCGTCCGATTGCCTGTAAATTCCGTAGACTTGTATGTCTGACTTCAAAGTCTGCGATTGCCGCTTCTACGCTACCGGCAATCGATAAAAGAAAGAAATCAAGCTTCTCGATTCGAGGAATTTTCATCTCCTGCCACGGGATTCACCCTGAGATGGTCCAGGAGCTGTTCAGAGCAACGCTAAGTCGTTGCTAACGAAGGCTGACTCGTGAACAAAAGCCGATATGCCCGAATACCCGAGTATCGATGTCTGCAACGCTGACTCGTCTTATAGAGTTTTTTTTTTTTAATATTCTGCATAATGAAGCTCAGAAGCGGCTTAAAGTTTGGTAAATAAATTCAATAAATCAGCAGTACGTGGGATTTTCTTTCGTTCAACATCTGCGCTCAACGTTCAGAAGCCCATATAAGAAGAACAGGGAAGATCGATCGATACTGCGGTTTAAACTAAAGCTCTCGGGTATTAACGTCGAAAGCGAAAGAGAGAGAGACGGAGAGTGGAAAAAAGGATCAAAGTTTTAAAGAGCAAAACAAAAGCTACACCCGTTCAGTTCGCCTGTTCACCCCCTTGTAGCATTTATATACCAGGAAAGTCTAACTTTAGGGTTTTGGTCGAAAGTTTTGTTGATACTAACAGGTGGTGGACTACTCCGCGAAAGTTTCCCGAACGAATTAATTACTTGCACGATGATGAATTAAAGTGTCGTTAAAGCATTTCACCCAAACAATGACCAGGGAACGGAGGTGTAAGTATGTACTCTATAGCATGACGACACCCTCGCCAACAGTTTAATCTCAAGTTGGGTGTAACTTGGCTAAACTCTAGACCACTTCTGCTAAACACGCTGGTTCTTCTTTTTTAATTCGCGTTACACAATGCCGCTTGTCAAATCGTCGTCGCCCCCAAATCCAACGCCCTACCATTGCCGTAATTTAGATGTCTGAATAACTGACCCCCAACATAAACGTTAAAAAAAATAAATAAACAAGCGTGAATTTTGGTTATGCTGGAAGTACTGGATGGGAGTTGCTGCAAGGATTGATTGCACCGAAATCTGGGAACGCATAATTCATTCCTCAGAAGTAAACGTATAAATTTTTTGATATTTTAAAAATTAAGTGTAAGGTGGCGGGCAGTTGGGATACAGCTTGTCATATAAACTCAACCTCTCGAAGAAAAAATGGAGCGTTGAATTCCTGGATTGCGCTATTTGAAAGCTCATAACAATCGTCGTGTTTAATGTTTTCTTTTCTATTATACGGGGGGGGGGGGAGCCATCAAGAAGTGCAATTTATTTCCAAGTGGATGGAAGTAGCATTTCTTTTACCAGCTTTCCTTCCGTGCGTTTCTGACTTCCTGGAGAGACCTGACATATTAATCCTCTCGGTAACTCTAGAATGAAAACCCTTTGCACGCGCACTTATGATTATTACGTACGCTTAACCGTTCGACAGAAACTAGAACGTTACCACTTCAAAGGGCTCAGTAAGTTGGGAAATTCATTAATAGACTCAGAGTTTCATGATTTGTAACTATTAATTTTCCAGGAGGTGATGTGTGGGTGCTAGCTATCAAGAACGCCAGGCCTGCTGACTCTGGTCTCTATGTTTGCGAGGTCAACTCGGATCCCGTATTGCGCTCCTTCCATAAACTGAGCGGTAAGTGGGTAGCTCCTCTCATGGGATGATTGAAGCTAGAAGGCGGTTATGTCTTCATACATAGATTACGTACACTCGGTGAAAGCAGCCCACAGAATTTTTCACAACCTCGAGTAGAACGGTTGAAAAAGAGTTTGATACAAATTTGAAACAGAATGTTTCATAAAATTACAGTGGACTTAAATTCCAATTGCATATCTGGTGAGAAACCAGTTATGAGATTTTAGCTGCAATTTTTTCTAAAGAAAAAAAAAAAATAAAATAAAAAAATTTATCGCGAGATTACTTTGCCACAGGGTTTATTTGATTACCAAGAAAGAAACATTTCTTTCATCCGTTTCTTGACAAAGACGACTTTCTTTGCTTTTTCGTTTCTTTCGCTGTCCAACTGTCCAAGAACTATTAAAGTAATATATATATATAGGTATGTATCCAAGTTCCCGGAGCGACTGCTGGTTGCTGTTTGCTCATTGTGTTCCAGGCCTGGAAGAACTTTCGTTCTGCCATAAACCAAAAAAAGTCATTAGAGTTTACCGAAGTGCGTGGTCGTGGAGTGGTGTATAACATTTCCCCAAAAAAGACGTCCAGTCGAGAATCCAAGCCGTGGTTAGCCAGCTAAGAGACGAGTGTAATCGTTTGCCGAATCACGGAGCCCCCTGACAAAAAAGTTCTTTTTCCTTTCTTAGTGCTCTCCAGGGCGCTTTTACCACCGGAAAACGCAACGGATGTGACCCTGTACTCGACGCAGAAGGAGGTTTACGCAAAAAGTCACAACTACACGACATGCTGTCAGAGCGAAAACGTCAACGCTAGTTGTCTTGGCTTTTGCAGTATTCAGAGTATTCTGGAAGGAAACACCGGCCAAGACCCGGAAAATTGCGAGGCCGACTTTCCATCCATCGTAAAATGCATGGCAGGTAAGTCCACCAGGATTCGCCCTTCCACGTTGACCTCTGACCTATTTTCCAGTAGGTACCTACAGACTGATTCGTACTCACAATAAGTTACTTCTTCTAAGTCTCGGAGCCTCTCTATTCCGGCCTCGTGCGATGGCATGGTGCTCCTTTTTTGAAGCTAGCTGAGTAATGAATCGGACGAGTCGTTTCGTTTCTTCGAAAGATACCCCATGTAAAATCAAGAATACAAGTGAACTGGATGGGTATACGCATACCCATGTCAGGTTTACAGGAAAAAAACTGTGACTGCTTGGTCGGTACCTACATCGTCACTGATCGTGAACCAAAGGATCGTACATACGTATCGCTTTCTGTCAGATTGACGATGCGGCGCGTCGAATTCACGTAGACACCGCATCCCATCTCCCCTATCGCACTTTCACAGCCCTCTTTTATGCTCGCGTTACTTTCTGTATGAAAATCGACGCCAAGCTAGATGCTTCAACTCATAAAATACTCAGCCGATCCTCTTTTAGTCCGATACATGTTTCGTAGATAGGTATTTCTTTCACCTTTGGAGTCATTTGCGTTTTCCTTTCGCTTCACTTTTCCTTATACGGTCGTACAATCCTTTTTCAAAATTCATTGTCGGTAGGTACGTCGTACAAATGCATGTATGTATACGTCTCGATAGAAATAATACGGTATTTTATACCTTCAGACGGACGCAACCACGTGCCATGCTGCATCCAGGAATCGGTGCCCGACATCTGCCAGGACGTCTGTCGTGGCGACTACACGGTCATCACGGAAAATGTTAAAACGCACTTCTCCTGTTCAGCCTACACCGAAAAAACACTCGCCTGCATCGTTGAAGGAATAAGTAAGCCACCAGCTGAAGTGTTTAATAGAAGCAACGCCGTTACAGGTTCCAAGACGGATGTGGAATCCCGGTAAAACATTGTTTGCATGGTTGTATTTCATTTTGCAGAATTACTACCGTCTCCACCGACGCTTCTTAACGTGGAATCGCTCACTGACAAGTCATTGCGGGTAACTTGGTCACCGCCGGATGCAAACAGGGAATCGGTCACCGAATATCTCGTTAACGTCACGGCTCTTCGACACTTTGACGAACATCCCAGTGACATCGATTCAACCGGAACTCTGCCGACGGGTATGTTTCTTTCGCAAACTTTTACTCACCGAGCAATCATCAGCCAGTATACGAAAACGGCAATCCCTGACTGGGGAATAAATCGAGCTTTTGAATGCTTCAGGGTTAAATTACTTGTCGCAATTAACGCGGAACCGGGGCAATTGCCTGCACCTTCGCGAGTCGAGCATAAAGAAGCCGCGATTGAAAACGTTCAATTTCCTGTTTATGAGATATTTCGTAACGGCCACACGATCCACGGGGACAAAGAAGAGGCCAATCAATAACTCCGGCTTGCTTTGAAAGAATTTTTTTCCTTCTTTTATCTGGCGCAAATAATAATCGCAACTCCTAACGTCGAAGATCTGAGTCCTGTCCTGAGAATTCTTCAGCGCCGTTGAATCTACGGAGATGACAAAACCAATGAAAGCAATCTCTTTGTCAGCCAGTTTTTTCACTCGATATTCTGCACCCAAGCTTTTATACCGGCTTACCTAGGTCACGCCAATGACCTGTCGTTTTCTATAGAGCTGATAATACAGTGTAATATCTCTACCGCGAATAATATAATGTTTATTATACGCTTTCTCGTTACGAGCGAGACATAGCTGAGTGCCGATGTAATTCGAATCCTTATTCTTTGAGCGTATCGCTCTCTTCATGTTATAACTTTGAAGGTATTCTCTTCGGCCTCGCTTCAACTTTGAACTGATAAAGTGAGGTCATGCATTTTAGAAAACGTGACGATGCTGGTCAAGGTCCGTGGAAACGTACTGTCGACTGTGGTTACTGACCTGAAACCATTTACCATGTATGAGGTTCGCGTCGTCTCCCTAAATATTCACGGAAGCAGTCTTCCCAGCTACGCGGTCAGAACGCTCACCTTTTCTCCTGGACGAATGAAGCCTACCACCGTTGTCGACACTCCCCGTCTCCCGGATACCCGTGGCTGCTGCGTCAGCAGGGGGGTCACTGATCCTGGGTTTGTATCTCAGCAATACTCGCCACATTCTTTGAATACTTCGAGATTTTATTGTTCCGCACTTGTACCACCCTCTAGCCTTCTTTCCTTTGATGGTGAAAGACTCATAAGCAAACTTCCAAATTGCGGGGGTGGTTATCGATTTCAGAACGTCGTTTCGGTCTCGAACGAACCTTCTTTTTTAGTGTAGCAATATCAAGAGCGCAGTGATAGTGATTTGAAATAATTTAAACTCTTCGATGTTTAGCTGCGTCGAGAAGCTCTGCGATCCGTCCTCGATCGACCATGCAGAAATTCATAACTTAATGATCTGTGCTCCGTGGGCTCCCGATACTTTTGCTTGTCTGAGTGACGGAATCGATCATACGCCGTGTTGTAAAGCTCGTGGATTACCTGACATCTGCCAACCATTCTGCAGCGGCAACGTGACTGTAATTAATTTCAATCACTTCAGGTGCGTTGAACACATTTATTTACATCGGATTTTGATACACGAATAAATATCCGGTGCGATTGATTTATTCGATATTTACCATTGTTCAGATGCTTGAGTTACATGATGGTATACAAGAACTGCTTGTTGGATGGTTACGGTGTCCTTCCGTCCGCCCCCACCAGTATTCAGATCTCCAACATCGACACAGACTTTGCAATCCTGCAGTGGTCACCTCCGAAAACGCTCGGTGATACGGTCAAAGGCTACAACGTATACTACAGGGAGCTAACTGACGACTATTCTACAGCTATATACGAAGAACACTTGGATGTATACAGTCCTACAATATTAACCAATTTAACCCATGACACTGACTACGAAGTTTACGTAGAGGCACGAAATACACACGGAGTCGGCGACCCGTCAGCGAGAATAATCTTCAGAACTCAGAGCAAGGTAATCATTGTATAACTATATCATTTTGCGTTGACAATAATCCGACCTCTCTCAACTGTCGCGTAGGTCCTTGTCGATAAGGAAGAAGAGGCTTCTTATTACAACATCACATCATGTTGCGTGGAGACGAACCTGAACAGTATTTGTATGCCTTTGTGCACCTACGATGCTTCCATGTCCGATATTCGAGCACTGGCGTCTGTGTGCGATTCCGATTTCCATAAAATACTGAAATGTGCAGCTGGAGGTAGAAATCACAACGATTGTTGCAGTCGTCGCGGAGTCCCTGCAGGATGCATGACTCTTTGCAGCGGAGTCATTGTCGATAGCCTCATCAGTACTGCTACAAGTTGTATTCCATTTATTGGCAACATTGTTCAGTGTCTTGAGGAAGGTGAATAGATGAAAAAATGTCCATCGTCATTTGGGACACGGAATTATAAACTTCGAATCAAGCATGACTTCCGTGTAATTTCAGGCGTCGATACATTACCGGGTCCCATTTCTGAGCTGCACGCTACTGAAATCACAGACAGTTCAGTAAAATTGGATTGGGAACCGCCAACCGACGGATCAAACGTTACCGATTACATAGTATACTATCAAAAAGTTGACAATACCTCGATGCACGAGACGGTCAGCAAGCTCGATCATGTAAGTTGTAATCTTTAAAGATTAATTAGTGTAACGTCAAAGAAGTTTAGTACCTTACTTGATATTAGAAAATAACAATTTATTTATTTCAGCAAATAAACGTTACCGAAACATCCGCCGCCATTACCGGCTTAGAAAATCATAAGTTATACCAAATGTTTGTTGTGTCTCGTAACAAACACGGGACTTCCTTGCCGACTTCTATTTTAATGATCAACATAACGAGTATCGGTGAGGAAATTGACATTTGTATTTAACTCTTATCTCCCACACTGCGAGACGCAGAGGAATGCAGCCATGTAGTGCATTCCCAGCGTGTACTTCATTGAACAAGCTGTGCAGTATTCATTGAGTGATCCTTCACTTGTGAATAATTTTCCGATCTTTGGCAGAAATTGACGACAAAGGCGTTCACGCTGTTACGTCACCGCCGCATTCTCTCGCCGTTTCGGGGCACAGTGCAACCTGGGTAACAATTTCTTGGCAGCCGCCAGAGTTCTCACATCCTTCGGAAAATCTGACGTACGAGTTATTGTACAAAAGTACAGCCGATCAACAGTTCCAGCACATTCAAACGTCCATCACATCACACAGAATTCAGAATCTGATACCGAATACACAATACATTGTCTTCGTAACCGCCCATGGTAAGAAGGGTACCAGCCTACCTAGCGAGACGCTCATTGCATGGACAGATCCGGCATATCCCGCGTATGTCGAGGTGAGATCATTTACCACTAATGCTCCCGCATTCAGGTCGTCACCACATCCCACGAAAATTCAATTTCTAAGGATATTTTGTTACACTCGCTAGCCGCAACCAACATTGACATTCGTATTCCTGTATGTAGCCACCGACTGTTCATCCGATCAACCTCGTTGTAGAAGGCAGCAGCATGACCATTTTGTGCATTGCGATGGGTACGCCAATGCCGACAATCAGCTTATACATTAGCGGGCGACTTGTCTATCAAGAAACGACGAGGCATATGGTTACTGTTGTGAACAACGTAACACGAGATATGGATCAAATTAGTTGTTATGCAGACAACGGTTACGGTACACCCATGCAGGCTAGCAGAAAAATTTCAATCAGTCGTAAGTGCTACTAAGTATGCATGGGAAAAACAAGTAAGATAGAGGAATACTGTCCGTAAACTCATTTCTTACCACGCGCATTTTTCTGACAGATGTACCGCACGTAACTGCATCCGTCATAACAGTGGCCGCTTTGGGTGATTCCGTGGTATTGGAATGCAAAGTCGAAGCATATCCAGAACCCAAGATGCTATTCTGGCGAGATAAGAGTGGTCGCATTCCCGTCATTCAAGGTGGGAAGTACAACATCCACGTTCAGCCAAGTAAAGATGTGAGTATCAATGACTTTTACCGAACGCGTCTTGCCCGGAGAAAATGAGTCGCGGCTACAGTAACGACTGGGGTGCAATTATTTCTCCTCAAATCAACCTGCATAATCCATTATTACCTTATCTCTAGACGGAGACTGAGTACGTGATGCAATTAACCATCAATAAGATATCCGAAATGGACGAGGGCGATTACTTTTGCCACGCGGAAAATGCGTTCGGAAGTGGCACGCAGCCCGTGAGTGTCCGGATCAGGAACGTTGCCGCGACTAATAACGTTACGCAGTGTTGTATCGAACAGAACGTAACCAGTGGTTGCATGGAAGCGTGCAGCTTTTATTTAGACATAGACGCGGTCATCGACAAGCCGCAGTGTATCAACGACTTTGACAAGCTCATGAAATGCGCCGCCGGTGAGTAACCGCTCCAACAGTATGAGAAAAATGGGCATTCGAAAGCTGGCGGAACCTTTTTAACATAACAATTGCGAATGGGAGATAAGTGTTTGTTAACGGTTGCATTCTCTTCAGACGGATCCGATCACAGATCCTGCTGTGCAAAGTGGGATGTGCCTCGACGCTGCCTGGACTGGTGCCGCGGAGAGCCGCTACTCAACAACAAATTCTGCGTTTTGTCCTACACAAGACCTATAATGAGCTGTTTCCAAGAAGGGCGAGACCGTTTACCGGGTCCACCACAAGCAATCAGTGTAGACGTTCTAGATCCTCATACCGTAAATGTTCATTGGACACCGCCCGTCAAAAATCCACATACGGTGGAAGTGTACAGGTAGAACAAGATGTTTACAATGGGTATATAAGTAGCATATGCAGTGTAATGTACATCAAACAGAGACGAGAAAGTAAAAAGTTTTGGGCTGAAACACATGCAATGTTTGATTGTAGAGTATTTTGGCGCCCCAAGGGAGCAACAAAGGGTAACACCACTAAGAATGATACGAAAACGACGAACTTAGTGATCTCAGGATTAAAAGAAGGTGTAATATACGAATGCGTGGTTAAAGCTGGTAATCACTTGGGTACGAGTACCCTTTCTGAACAGGTGGAGTTCATCACTGGGGACAAATACGTAACGTCCGCACTCGGAGGTGGGATGCATAGATATTTTTCGACTTTTGCATAACGTACTACGTCGAAGTTTTAACTTTTCAATTCATCCTTGCAGATTCTGGATCTCACGTGGGAACAGTCATCGGAATTATATTGGCTGTTGTTTTCGTGGCTTGTATTGTCGTCGCTGGTGTTTGGTTCGTTAGAACGAAACGACTGAATGCTAAAGGGCAAGGTGGTGTCGCATTTGAAAACCCGAGTTACCTCAGAGAAGTGAACATGGATCATATCCAAGATCAATCACAGGTCAACGGCATCGCGACTTCGGTAATTCTTAACCCGTTTGTGTTCATTTAATTGTAGATAAGAGAATTTTTGGAATATAAATTCCCGTGTTGGTGCTTCCCATGACATCTTTTTGTACACTTCAGCGACGCCTTGACTTGTGGATAAACGGATAGTTACACATATTTGATACCATTTGTGTTTTCGAGTTCTATAATAGAATTTATATCACCATTTAGTTTTCATAATTAGGTAACGTCTGGAGGTACTGGCTGGAAACAAGAAACGTTGAACGTACCATCTGGTCAAATGGGTTCAATGACGAGCCACGAGACAAATACACCCTACGAAGAACTGAAGCTTGGACAAGACGGCGCTGGATTCAAAAAACTTTGCCCGTAGCACACAGTCTTCATCAGCCATTACCAGGATCACGCAAACCTTATGCCCATACGCTTAGCACGTGAGTCAACGTTTTGAAAATGACACTTAAACATTTTCGAGTCCAAAGTAAAGTATATGTACAGTAGATACAATAGCTGAGAGATTAATATCATGTTACTGGGTACAACGCGATGGCCTTCGTGGGATCTGAATCTAAGACTTGATGGTATTTTTGTAATTTTTTAGTTGTTTTCAGGGCTTATCCCCCCCCCCCCCCCCCTGGCCCACCCTCTGATGATCATATGCACTTATAGATCGTATTTGTCAAATTCTTATCTCGAACACTCAAATGACCATTGGCGATATACATGCAGAATAAAGTTTATGCCAAACCATTCGCGTACTGTTTGCGTAAGAGACTGCGCATAATTAACGTAGTTTGTATATACACACCTATCAATGCAAACATCATACACATTCGAATTATATTATAATATTTGTCGTAACTGTTCGAGGAATCGGCATTTTATTTGTTCCGCAGTTCTCTTGTGGTTGCATAGAGAGAAGAAAAAAACAAAATTGATTGACTCTGTGTAAAATATGGTATAGTATGTGCAAGTGTAAAAATTTAACGTTAGCTGTGATGTTTGATACATCGAGCTATAAAGATGAGAAACAAATTATTTTAATGAGCTGGCCTCACTGATTTTCACGTGGCATATTTTCTAAATCGAGACAACTACAAAGTCACTATGCAAATCGGTAATTAATAGCTCTTACTATCAACTTTAATTTGTTTCGTCATAGTTTTGTGTAATACCGCAATCTCTATTAATACGTAAACATGTAATCACCTACCATCTAGAAGCATGTATATGGTCTTGAAACACGGGCAATGTAAATTACATAGGTATGTAATGTGATCAAGTGATTGCTCAAACAATACTTGACTGTAGGTTCCACTTTGTCCAGTTCTCAGGCCTTCAATGATCAATCATATTATGATAATAATTTTGTGCGTATTTGGTATGTTTTACTCGAATTTTTAATTAATACGATTCCAAAGATAACAAACAACAATATACGATGAGATATCGTAGATGCGCACCATAAAGATTCCCAATTATAGGCAATTCAAGGTACACATAGAGTTTCCGATTTTTAGTAGTGGAATTGTACCCCCAGTTGCCTATAATTACGGGTCTTTATGTTGCGTATCCGCGTAATGTCACAGTACGTGCAAAAATAAGTAAATAAAAATGAATATCACATACCATGAATGAATGTATAGCGGGTCGCATTAAAATTAGAAGTGGTGCTATGATCATTAGCAATCAAATAATATATTGCGGTGTATAATATTTTTATGCATCTACTTATAGAAGGAATACCTGGAAAATGTTTATTATTACGTATGTAGTAAATTCACAGCGTTACGATACGGGAAGCATTATAGGAATAGCTACTATGTTTCACATCTTGTCTATTGATAGAATTTGCATAGTATGTAATGTAAAAATATATTACGAATGCGAGTGGAGTTAAAATTTAGACAAAATGGAGTAAACGGAGACAATCCGGACGGCACCATATTGTTTATATTAAATAATACCCGTCCTGAAACTTATATAGCTCACTGAAATTATTGTATAACTGTAGCATATTGAACCCCCTAATTGCAATAGTATAACGTATGGTACCAGTAATGTCAAACTATTGGATTACTCACTAATGCATCGAAATTTAATGTACAGGTTGTCGAAACGATGAAACCAAAAAAAAAAAGAAATAAAATTAATGAATAAAATGAAAAATATAAAAAATATACATGGAACAATGAAACATTACGGAAACCTTCCAACAAGAACACTGAAATATAAAGAAGAATAATGCGAGGGTTCGTGATTCATGTATTGTTGGTTTCCGAGTCGTTTTTAAAAAAAATCTGTTAAAAGTAAATCTGTTAGAGTGAATAGAACAAAACAAAAAAAAAGGGAAAAAGAAATTATATTATGTATTGAATATCAGATACGCTCAAGTTTACACGTCGTCGACGGTCGATTTGATTTTAATTTGTTGGCGGTTCTTTTTTCCCTGACTTACATAAGATAATATGTATATTTTTAATCATGATACAGACTTGAATATGCTTATCAATACATTAACCGAGACTTCGAAGTGAAGAATAAAAATGAACGAAAAAAAAGTAAAAAATACATATTAAAAGTTTAAACCTTACAAACTATAAGTGAATGCAGTTATCAGGTTAAATAATAAATTAATTGCTGGAGTATTCTTTATAAGCTGCAACGTTTTAACCATAGCTATCTATGTTTAATATCTATTGTATATTACACTCATTCAGATTGAGGTGTAATTTTCTCATCTCTGTTTTCACTTACAGTATAATATTGAAAGGTTCTATCTGCATTAAACTGTGTAAAACAAACATCCTGGTCACTGCATTAGCGTAAAGATAAAAAAATATAATGTAAAATAAGATGTGCATTTTAACGCTAGTAGTTAATGTTAGTATGTTATATCGTTTAATGTTTTAACTTAGAAACCCTCGTCTACGTCACTCTGTTAATTCATGTGAAAATTTTAAATCTTATCCATCACCATACAGAAAAAACGGACGGGCGAACATGAGCCGCAGTCCTAACTATTACTGTATAATTATTGAAAACGTGATTAAACGTGTGGACTAATGAACTTGGAGTGACCAAAAGATGTTCCACGCTAGGTGTATAAAATATGGCGAAAAAAAAGTTTAGACCTACTATATTTGTAAATAAAATGAAACAGAATTAAGAACCAACAACGTAGTTTGCGGAGATTAAAGGGATGCTTGCTTATACCATCCGGAATCAGTATTTGACTGTTCATTTAGTGAACACGGTCAACTAATTTGAGTATGTACGACCTTGCTTATCTATTCTGTGTGTCACATAAATCATTTCCAACCCACACTATTCTACCCAATCAGTTCCAAAATCCAGTTTCCAAATTTCTGATTAACTTATTGCCGTCATCGTGTGCGCACTGTATACGAAGATTTTAGTGTAAATGGAGAAATGGTTATCAGACAGTTCTGTATTAAGAGCTGGGTGCTGAGAAGAATATAAGTATGCATTCTTCGCCAGATAATATGCTACTACTTCGACTGATTCCGATGGAAATAGTGACTGGGTTTGTAATGTGTTTATGTAATAAGATGACAATCTTCGATGTGAAGGTGATATATCCTGTGTTATGTTGGATGTTTGTAATGAACTCAACTTAACATACATTTTAGTTACAACAAAGAATTAACTGATGTTAAAACAAGTGAGGATCTATCGCGAACGATTTTCGGCCTGTCGAATTGCAAAAGAAAATCTAAGATTGTTGTTTTATAACTGACGAACTCCTCGAATAATGTTGTTGCGACACGTGAATTTGTGATTAGTATGAAAACATTGCTTTTCTACGTGCAGAATAATCGGACATGGCATTGAAAACTTTAATTAAAACGATTGTAGCCCGCAAGTACGGGACGACATGTGCCTTCACTGAATATGTAATTTAGTTTACTATAACTATAATATAGTACTATGTAATATTGCACACGAATAAAGTAAAACGTACATGTATTGAAGTCTAGCCCCAAGCTTGAGGATTTATCACAATTAATGGACAAATATATCGCTGCCTACCCCGATTAACATCCTGATGCTCGCCGATCTATGACTACTACAACTGATTTTGAGAAGAATGGAAGAGTCAGGTTTCTCACGAGACGAAAAATATGTTCTCAGGTAATTGTATTGGTACGTGAGTTTTTGATATGTACAAACAATCATGATTACAAGACAATCAATTAGGAAGATTACAAATTCACTTAACAATTACAGAATATCATTTTTACATTGGCGGCATACTGATGTTCTGATGCATTACTTTCAGAATTGTTTCTATATCCTGAAGATTCTTATGAGCTTGTACTGCTATTTTCCCCTCTGGAAGTGCCTCTGGTTCATACTTTAGTAACTCGTACGATTCGGCCAATATTCGCTTTGATTCCTGCAGCGATCATTAAGAGGTTGGTAATATTATAAGAAATATACAAATACAAGCATATGAATTAATTTTCAAAATATGTATGTGGCTGAGGAACATGGTGCAAAAAGAGCGAAGTCAGCAGATCGCCTTACTTCGTACAAGGTATTCGATTTTATTTTTCCAAATTGATGAACAATCGGTACTATATACTGCTTCACACGGATATGTATATTTAAAAATTAGTATTACCAGTAGAGCCTCTCGTAGCTCTCCAGGGTCCAGTCTGCGCCCACACTCAGCAATTGCAGCGTGTAGTTCAAAGAGGACTAATCCAAGAACTCTATTCTCCGCTGTTGAAACCAACCAATAGATGATTATTAATGCCGATTGTTTTTGCATCTTGAATTATACAGTCATTAAAAACATTTCATTACTATTTTCCTACTATAACAAGGCCATGGGACCGAAGATACGTGTTATTTGAAACGCGATGTTAATGAGCTGCTTGAAACAGTTGTTTGTACAATCAAGAGCCCAGCGTTATGTAAATAGAGTCAGCGTCAAATCTTCTTCAATTCGAAGGACATATATACCTTGCAACAATTGTCCAGTTACTCACCGGGAACAAGCTTTTTTAAAAGCTGACTGACGTGCTTGCACAGCGATATTTTTTCTTGCAATAAATCGTCACTGATTCCAGGTAAACCAGGATTTTCCTGGCCAATTAATTGAGCCAAAGCCAATTTAACGTCCGTAATATAATAATGATTTTCGTGGAGAAATTTGCCGTATTCTTGAATAAATTTTCTACATTGTTCCATGTCGTTTTTCTTCATCTGTGACAAATGTATTCCGATTTGCTCCATCATTTCTTCGACCGCGTCAAAACTCTTAGTACTTGAACATGCGTTGCATGTGTAATCTGGCCTTTCATTTCCAGATTTAATGAAGGTTTTCGGAAGGGCGTGTCCATTGCAATCACTTTATGAAAAAAATTTCTCATTAAACAACTGTTTACCATATAATTCTTCATTGCTTACGCGCCTCTGATATACATATTCTAATTCGAAAAAAGTAAAAATCGACCATACGTCAAATAGGCCGCATAAGTAAATTCATACGGTGCGTTAAAAAAAAAAAAAAAAAACTACTTTCAAGATAGCAAAAGTGCCATGATCACTCGAGTAATTGAAGTAACAACTTTTCAAAAATAATGTACGAACTCACGCATTCCAGCATTTGATAGCATTGTACATAGTTTCAAATTCTGTAGGATCGATGCATCGTTCGCACATGCACTGGAAAAATTTCGTCTGTGCCAAATGATGTCTCCTATTCTCAACGCCCCAAAGAGGATCGGTGTAACATATCGTTATATGATCGCCTGTAAGATGGATTATATGAAAAGTGAATTTTTAACGTAAGCGTAGGTGATGGATATGTGAGCGATTAGAAATGTGAGAATATATGATGAAAAAAAATTTTTTTTTAAAGTGATACTAAGTCATGGAACGGAACGAAGCACCTTTTTTTATGGGTATTGCAGCTCGAGCAACAATGCCACCGTTACTGGTGAAGCTCTTGGAGCAATTTGCTCTGCAGCTGTGCTCAACAATGGACGAAATATCGTAAACCGCGATATAAGCAGGCTCGGTTAACGGCACTTCATGACCATTCACCTGAAAAACATTTGAAAATATACCACAAATCCGTAAACGGGAGCATATGTGATTGTTTACCGCCAGTGATTTACCTGCAGAATGCCGACGACTTTTGCAACTTCTTGTTCCGTAACGTCAATCTTGAAGAACCTCTTAATGAATTGCGCGACGAAACGAGGCGTGAATAAAGAGGTGCGCTCCTGTTCCTCGGCGTGGTCTTCAAGATTTAAAAATTTCTCATATAGACCCGGATCTGCTTCGCGCAAGTGCAAGGCTCTTATCGTTGTGATACAGCGATAGGTGGGGTGCGGAAAAACAAAATCCGTAATTGATACCTGTATCCCAATCGAACGTTAACGAGGGGGACGAATTTTCCCATGCAAACGTACGGTGCAATTAATGCTTCATCGTGTTACCTACTACTCCTATCAAAATCTTGGTAAATCTTGTAGCCAAAAGGCAGGTCCTGAAATGCTTTTTGTTTTTGGAACAATACGTCGACAAATTGCAGATCCCTCAGAGGTCGGGTTTATTTTATCATTTATTAACAAACCCGCTTACGCACATGTGGCGAGCTTTGCGTACCTTTTCGTCTTTATACTTGACCGTGAATTCGCATTCTGGCCCGTGATCTCTACACAGTCCGCATAACGGCCAGCCACACTTGCCGCATGGTACCGCAGATTTTGGAGTAAGCACTGCGTAGCATCCTAAGCAGACTGGCCCCGTTTCCAGCGGGGGTCCTTCGACGAGGGCCTTCTTCTCCTGGAAGACCACCTCGCCAACATTGATGTTTCTTATGGCCACGTAGTGTCGTCCGAGAACTTCGTTAGTCGCAATCTAATTTTCACGACATAAATCTTCATTCGTCAATACATTTAAATAGAAAATATGCCATTTAAAGTTTTTTTAAATTACACTAAGAAATTACATATACATATTCACAATTACTTCATAATTTGTCCTGTGTAAAATCTAAGTTAGGTATACATGCCCAGAAAATACAAGTGATTTAATCGTGGGTAATAAACGAACAAACGTGTTGCTCCTTGCTTATGTATAGATTATTCGAAAAATTGTAATTCAGCCAGCTATAAGCTAATCCATTTACGAATTGAGCAGACTCGAGCTCGTACAATCATTTAGTTTCTCGGGCGAAATCCGAATAAATACGGAATCGATACCTGTGATGACTAATAAGAGATAAGAATGTTAAAAATACGGAATTTGGTCCGTTTGGACATTCGTCGGTTCGGTGTTACATACCTTATAAGGAATACACTTCTTCCCGTGAACCTTCCAATGGGACTTTTGGTGCTCTCTGCTGCAGTAAAAAACGCTCTTGCAAGCGCTGCACTTGTGCTCTGCTGCCATTCCGCATACAGTGCACAGCTCCTGCGATTCAGCACTCATGATCTGAGGTTGAAATAAAAAATCAATCAATTGTCTTTAATTCTTTAAACATTTCCTTCTTTGGAGTAGTCATCGACAAGCTGGAAAATTGCAAAACCACCATCGTGCTTTCAGATACGTGAAAATAAGACCACGCGCGTCGCCGCAAATACATACCTATAGGTATTGTATAACAATAGATTGGTAGGTCGACAATCCTATTGAAGCTTGGAAGAATCGCAGCTGTTTTTAAAATTAAAACTGGAACGTACTTATCGCTGGTAGCGTGGAACCAACTTGCCCAACTTTAACCTGTGCGAAGTTCTATTGTTGGAACAAATAAAACACAATAATTCCGTTTTCACTCGCGAGTATTAACGCGTGCGAGCCGCGCTAGTAGAGACGTGGACTACATAGATTCTTACGGTCTGTTACTGTGCAATACCTTGCTGACTATTTATAGTCAAGCAGAATGGTTCGAGCAAGAATGGATCAAGCCTTTTCAACTAATGAAGCGACTCCGAAGACTTCGTTTTAACTTGTGCTGCTGTCTTGGCCTATATTTTGTTCTGGCCTAAATAATTTACTGATCATTTAATTACACTTAGTGTTACGTTGCTGGACAGGGATAACAAACTTTTAGTCTCATTGACCATCAATTTTTGATTTATTAAAAATATCGGCAAACAAGTATCTGAAAATCAGCCTATGATCAATACAGCTTTCATATTATATGAATAATGCTTGGTACATTTATAAAGCATATGTAACTTCCTATTTACTAAGGCTCATTGCGCCGCAGTTTTCATTTAGAATTTTCTAAAGAACATGTCTAAAACAGTAAGTTTTTGTGGTTTCAATTACATTTCGATCCCCTGGTAATATTTTTAGTTAAAATACTCATCAATGGTAGTAATAAAATAACTTTTTATCAAACAACTAGGTACAAAAATATGTTTTACTAATTAATATGTTAGTTTGTACATGAAAATGGGTGAAATCGGTATTCAAAGTGTGAAACGATTTTTCATCCATCGAAATATTGATCGCTTTGCTCATTCCCTAGATGTACAATATCAGTGAAAGAGGGAATATTCAATGAAAGGTACAAAGTGACTGATAAAAACATTAATTCTAATGATAGTAATTGTCGACACAATCTCAATATCAATCATAATTAGTATTATTTCTACGTTCAATATCTCTAATCTCCAATATGTCCGTTTTTAATCGCAATTTCATAATTTCTCTCCATATATCCGATCTGTGTTCCTCATTCACGATTCCCAATCGCAGTAAAATGTTCTCATTGACCCTCAGAAGCGCTCTGCCAGTTATATCATGCTGTATAAAGAGAAAACAACACAGGAATTAGGACCGCATCTGTTATATTCAAATATAATATGCTTGAAATCAATGAATTATTCCCTAAAGTCAAAATTACATACATAATACAATAAGTCGGACGTTACGTGCTATCATATTCTCTCACTTACATACAAAAACTTTTCATGATACAATTGATAGTAATCGCTACAGTGTCTCCGCAACCACTTCTGTACATCTAAGACATTCCACAAGTAAACTGGACGGGGCCGCGCAGTTTTATTCTGAATCACAGAGAGAATACTTAAGGCATGTGAAAACATTCTCACACTTAATAAAATATTATAACTTGTAATTCCAAGGATGCAACGTAACTCTTACTTTCGGTTTGTTATAAGAATTCACGCTCTCCTCAACCATTATTGAAATTTTAGGGTTAGAAACAATAATTGTTTACAGCAACGAGATCACCTGGGGGATAGCAGAAATTATTTTAATAACGGTGTTAATTGTAAAATAATCGTTTAATTTCAGAAAATGTAGAATACGGCAATTTAGACTCAATATTTGCCGTAATCTAAAAATAGAATTATACATGATAATTGCAGAGGAAACTGTACTGACCACAGTGTACTCAGTAAAATTGCACCATCAAATTGAGCTCGTTTGTTTCCCGTGCTAATTACTCATTGCTGTGCAGATCAGACTTCATCATCTTCAAATCATACACACACGAATGTACAGATATATTTTGAAAAAATATATTCATACGAATCAGTAGATTGTACTGTTATACGCTCTAATTGTAAGATTGTATCATAGTTCAGTGCCTGCCTGACATTTACAGTCAGAGCAAGTTTACAAAAGTTTACAAACATATGACTGATCCACCTGGTGTCGCTTTTAGGAACTAAATTTGAAGCCGCGCTATCACAAGTTACCACCGAACGGTAGCGACCAGTCGTAGCCGGCTACACTTCGTGGCTGGTTGTCGAGCCGGAGCCTTCCGCTGAATTTTGCTACGCCGCGCTACGAACTACAGGCAGTCCGGCAGTCGCCACGTTGGAAGTGTTGACGGTGGTGAATCAAATTTACCTGACGTTACCGAAATTATATTTATAAGGATTATTCATACTGAGCGGAACGAAAGCAAGGTTAGCCACAGGATTGTTTACATCATTATTCGTTTCAATTTTATGCCCAGATTGTGTTCTTAACTGCATATGTCAGGTAGTTCTTATTAATCCGTATGACATTTCAGTCGACTATCAAATCCTGTCCTCCACCAGACAACTGGACCTTTCATAAGGTGTATTACTTTATATTAGGAAAATATTTACGGTTTGTGATCTCATCTTGCAACGATACATCCAGTATTCATTGCTGTACGGCTCTATCATCAATGCTGTAGCTGATCAGATCTCTTGCGTAGCAATATTGCATCTTTCATTTTTGAATTATTGTTAAGAATTCATTACTCGTACTCCGAGTAATTAAAAACTTGATACCACTGTCTGCTGTTGTACAAGTCAGACTATCATGACCCGTTTGGTTGTATTATTGATAATTATTTGTGTACTTATATCTCCAGAAGTGTAACACATATATTTGCTTATGTAACTTTTTAAAAGTCATTAATTTAAAACAATTAATATTTTTATTCGTTACGGTGATCAGTATACAAGATGAAAGTGAAGGAACTGTTACGCACTGTAAATGTGGCGTGGTCTCCACCTGCTCAACATCCGATATTGCTAGCGGCAGGAACCGCTGCTCAACAGTTAGATGCTAGCTTCAGCACATCAGCCAGCTTGGATTTATATGCTCTTAATCTACAAGAACCCGGCTATGACATGGATCTTAAAGCTTCGATATCTAGTGATCACAGGTTACCCTTGAATCATTTTCTTCCTTTCATATTCTTATTGTTGAAAATCCATATAAATTTATGCTATCCTTATCTTCCCTTATGTTTCAATTTTTAGATACTTACTGATATTTAAAAGTGTTTCTTGTTTTCAAGGTATCACAAGATCATATGGGGATCTTTCGGCAACAATCCTGCTGGTATAATAGTAGGCGGTTGTGATTATGGAACTATAAAAATTTATTCAGCGGCTAAGATGTTAGCCAATGAAAGTGATTGCATCCTCAGTAGCCCTGACAAGCATACTGGTCCTGTGCGAGCCATGGATTTTAATCCTTTCCAATCAAATTTATTGGCCACAGGAGCCACAGAAAGTGAAATTTACATATGGGATCTCGTTAATACCAACACTCCAATGACTCCGGGAACTCGAAGTCAACCTCTGGAAGATGTCCAGTATATTGCATGGAACAAGCAAGGTATAGGGTATAAATTATATTATCATAAACTCAGGTGTAAATTTTCACTTACTTATAATTAATCGAATCCCTTTCCAAACTCGACTCAGCCAATTCAAATTCCAAAACTGGTAATTTGCAGACTTGAAACTGTTGATTTAACTTCAAAATTTTTTGTAGAAAACAGTATGATAATTATAAGATCGAGTGTTACTATTTCAGTGCAACACATTCTCGCTTCCACTTTCTCTCAAAGATGTGTGATTTGGGACCTACGGAAAAATGAGCCAATAATCAAGCTGAATGATGCAAACTCAAGGGTAGGTTTAGTTTTTTTCAAGTTAATCAAATTGTCATACACTATCAACCAATTACTCATCTTAACTTCAGGTTCGGTGGAAAGTGGTACAGTGGCATCCAGATGTTGCAACACAGTTATGCCTTGCATCAGAGGATGATCAGAGCCCGATAATTCAGCTTTGGGATCTCAGATTTGCCACATCACCCCTAAAAACTTTAGCGGCTCATCAGCGAGGCGTTCTTTCAATTGCTTGGAATCTACACGACCCTGATCTTCTGGTCAGTTGTGCCAAAGACAATAGAATACTTTGTTGGAACCCAAACTCAACGGCGACTGTAAGTTTATCTACAACTTTGCATGCCATATTTTGACACTTTGATTGAATTTAGTCATGAGTGTTCATTCAATCATAGAATGGAGAAGTACTTTGTGAGTTGGCACAAACAAATCAGTGGAACTTTGATGTCTCTTGGTGTCCACGCAATCCTGGATTAGTAGCTGGCAGTAGTTTTGATGGCCATGCAGTTGTTTACTCACTCTTGGGTGGTCAGCAACAAGTTTCAAGTGAAACTTCGAACAAGATTGCTGATTCGTTTCCTGGAATGGATGCCTTTGCTCAAGCACCGCCATTGCTGCAAAATGAATCAACAGTAGATCTGAAAAAAGCTCCTAAATGGCTAAAAAGGCCTGTTGGAGCTTCGTTTGGTGTGAGTAATCTGTGTACTTTACATAATTGTGTAATCTGTACGTTGAACTAACTTATACTCAGTTTTACCGATTTACAATTTACATTTTAACTCTTTTTGATGATATGAAATGTAGTCAGTAGGGTGTTAAATTTTAATATCCATGTTTAATTTGACAATTACACAGACATTTGTTTAATTTCAGTTTGGTGGAAAACTGACATTATTCGAAAATGACCCACCTAATTCGAATGGTCGAATCATTATATCACAAGTAATAACTGATCCAGAATTAATTCACCGATCAAATCACTTAGAAGCTGCACTCCAAAACGGACAGTTTGGCGATTTCTGCAAAGGAAAAGCTGATACTGCAACTAGTGATCATAATCGTAAAGTATGGAGTTGTTTGGGTGCACATTTTGGAGATAATATCACTGGAGATATATTAGAATTATTAGGATATGATTCGCAATCGATTAACACAAAGCTCAGCAAGTTTGTACCTGAAGAACAAACTGAAACAAGCACTGAACTAAATAAATTAAATAATGTAGGTATTTTTCCATCTTGACACAAACTGAAAAATGTTCATAGTGCTGAATGAATAAAATATTTTCATAAACAGATGAAAGTTACAATTACTCGTTGTAATAGGTTTCTAATGGCAATGTAACTGACGGAAGTGCAGCATTTGATGCGATTGCTCAACAGGAGCAGACAAGACAATCTCCAACTTCGATCAAGCCTATTGAAACCAATTTCAAACTCAATACTGGAGATGGTAATACTTTCTACATGTGTATCTAATTACCAGCTCACAGGTCTAAGGTAGTTTACTAATTACTTGGTATTTCAGATGAAGAAGGACTCATCACTCAGGCAATTCTACTTGGGAATATTGAAGCAGCCGTTTCTCTTTGCTTTACGAATAAGAGATATGCAGATGCAGTTATTCTATCAATGGCTGGAGGACCTGACTTACTTGCTAAAACGCAATACAGATATTTTTCGGAGCATTCAAGTGCTCTTAATTCTCTTATAAATTCCCTGGTTAGTGAAGACTGGGGTGATATTGTCAGAAATTGTGATATCAAGTGTTGGAAAGAAGCATTGGTGGGAGTTTTCACACATTCCAACCCCGAAGAGCGTTCAGCCCTTTGTGGTAAGTGTGTATAATAATAATAACAATAATCACTCCTGTCTCGTCATAATCTTTTGGGTATTTCCCCATAAATGATTAGCCTGTGCGAGTTGAGGGAAAGATGGGTTCATAACCATCATTATACGTCTGCAGCTGTGTTAAGCTTTTCAGGAGAAATACCTACTCATGATTACACAGGGGGCAAGGAAAACTGAAAAATACCTTGCCCAGGTGTAGCTGGACCCAGTTCAAACCTCAGTTTGATGGTTCGGCACTTGAACGATGTGACCTGTCTTACAATTTTTACGACTTGCCATTCAGGTCTTCTTCGACAAGCTGGGGAATGTAACTCAAGTCCTCTCATTCTATAGTCTTGAACAATAGTGCAACGCCACTATGCTCAATGAATATAACCGATTGTAAAATAAATGGGCACTGATTGTTGGTAATTTAACTGAAATAATTTGTCACATGGTATAATTGAAATACTGAACATTGTTCTTTCAGATGTGCTCGGTGATCGATTGGTATCTAGTGGTGATCCAATCTTCAAACGAGAGTCCCAGTTTTGTTACATTTGTTCTGGAAACTTAAATAAAATGATCGAAGCATCAGAAGAAGAGGTTCAAGAAGTTGTGGAGTTAGTAACTATCATGCAGAAGGTTTTAGAAGCTCAAGGAAACATAGATGTTAAAATAGAGGGAAATGCGGCTGTCCTACTATCTCAATATGCTGAAATGTTAGCTACGGAAGGAAATCTAGAAGCTGCTTTAATTTATCTCGGTAACAGTCAAGAAGCAAAAATCGCAGCTTTGAGAGATCGCCTCTGTAAGGCCTTGGGATACATTCAACCAACTGCCCAGCAAGCACAACCCAGAGCATCGATACCAGGTCAACAGACTTATTACAGCCAATCCAGAAGATCGACTCAACCTATGATTCCTCCACAACCAGCATACGATCCTTCAAAAACAGCATATGATCCTTCACGTGCAGCAATACCACAAAATAATTGGAACACAACACCTACTAAACAAACATATGGACCTGGCACCAATCAGTTTGGGGGTCCACAACCAGGCCAATTTGGAACGATACCAAATCAATCTATTCAATCAACATTTGCTGATCAATATGCACCACAAACTTACGGGCAGTTACCGGCTGTACCGCCGGTTCAACCTCCGCCACCACCACCCTCAATAGGTTCAAATCCCACTGGGTCTAGACCTTCAAGTGTCGGTCCACAAGCTCGTTCAAAGTACATTCTTGACCCATCTGTAAAAACAAGTTCTTTTGGAAATCCGTATGGCAATCAAAACTCTTTTGCACCTACGCTTCAGACGTATAACAATCAGCCACAATCTCAAGTTCCACCTATACAAGGTTTTCCCCAGCAAAACTCTTTCCCGACACAACCTACCGTGTCACCAAATTTCTATTCCAATCAACAACCACAGCTGCAAAATCTAGTGCTTAATCAACCAGCAACCAGCCTGACCAAGCCTTCACAACCTAATATAATGAATCCTATGCAAAATACTACTCAGTCGTCTATGTACAACCCTGTTAGTGCACAACCACAACCACCACCAGCTCAAACATACAGTAACGAAATCAGTTATCAACACAATTCACAACAGTCTGGCTGGAACGACCCTCCAAATGCAAATACCAGTCGAGTACAGGTGAGTCTCCTACCTTGTAGTACTAAAAATGAAGAAATATCTAAGCCAATGTGGGCGTATGGAAAGGTAATTGAACAATTCCGTTCAATAGTTTATTTTCAATACTCAAAATTTTCCTGTTCCGTATCGGATTCAATTTAGATCGTTTTTAATATCAATTTAAACTACAGAACATAGACTAAAATAAGTAAATGGTACAAAATATTCGTTAGTTCTGGCATTGACAAAAGTGATAAATCGGTGTTTATCTTTCTAAAATGGCCTAGCCATTGTTGACAGTCAACAACAATAATGTAATGTCCGCTGAGCATGCAGGTAGCAGGAAATGGAAAGAAAAACACCTGAATTCTGGTACTCCAAAGGTAGCAAATCTTCTGGGCATTTTGCGTGACTTTTGAAATAATGTTACCGAAGTTCTTTAATATGTTGTTACCTGCTGAATTAATGTGTTCGTCACCTGTTTTGCATTATCGCCATTCATAATTTTGGGACTTGTTCACTACATTCCCCGTATATAATTGGAACATTCAGTTCCTATGTTTGTTACCATAATATCCAAAAAAATTTCACGGATTTTTGTAATACCTAAAATTCATCCTGGCTGAATACGATACATAATTCGAAAGGATTTTCAGTGTTTCACAATGTATCACATTTGGACTGCTTCCATGCTAAATCCAAGTACTAACTTAATTTTTCTGTGGAATATTTCCTAAAAACTACAAGAACTTAGTTGTTTTGAATAATGCAATTGAACATTTTGGTCTTATTATCTTATAGGTGAAATTTATTCATTATTTTCAGATTATGTTTAAGTAATTGTGTTATTATTTAGGCAAGAGCGGACTCCTTTCAGCCACAAACTCCAATCTTACATCCAATTTTCGGCAGTACTCCGCAACAGGAACCAGTTCCTAACGTAAGACTAAATACTGAATATGCAAATTTTTAATGTTGCAACTCAATCCTTACTGAATCGTCGATATTGCAATGTTGGCAACAAGTTGTAATTCTGTTTAATCGCTTTTCAGCCGATTGCACAAGAAAGTGCTTACTCTAATTCCCACTTACCTTATGGGCAGCAACAACAATATGGTCCACCTCAACATATTCCATCGCAGTTCAACCCACCTGTTGAATCATTACAACCTGTGCAGTCAGCAAGAATTGCTGAACCTGAGAAACCAAAACCACCGATACCAGAGGAACATGTACATTTAAAAACTGTATTAGATGAAGTCAGAACTCAGTGTTACAACAATGCCAAGAATCCGGTAAACTTCATTAGTTGATAACGTTCATTGAAAAGTTATTGGATGATTAATGCTGTGCTTCTTATTCATTTATGCCACAAACAAATAATATTTTCAAAAGCCATGTTCACAAATTCCGTTCATACTTACTTTATTATTTCAGCAAATCAAACGAAAAATAGAAGAAGTATCAAGAAAACTGGAAGTTTTGTATGATTGCCTACGAGAAAATAAGGTGAGACAATTAGATATTGCCAGAGTTTGTAAGACAAGTATGAACATAGAAGTGACTGCCAACTGACTGTTGTTTTTTCAGTTGTCCCCAAGTACTCTGTCTTCTCTTCATCAAATGTCTGAAATGATACAGAGCGGGAATTATACCGGTGGATTGGGACTTCACACGCAACTTGTTTCCGGGCCAGATTTTAGTCAGATAGCCTCATTTATGCCTGGGCTCAAAGTTCTGTTGCAAAGTGCTTTGCAACTTGGTGTATACATCAGATAGTTTGTATTAGAACTATAGAAATCTATAGTTCAAATAATAAATTTATGCATTCGTTACGGTTTTAATTTGTAAAAAAAAATGGCACCCAGGGTCAAGAACGTAAATACATAAAAACGTTTTTTCAGAACATCCCTAGTTCTAGTACGCAAAGGCATTATCATCATAATTCTTAAGACATCAGACTGATTTTATAACGATATTGAAGAGTTCAAACTGAATCACAGAAATTGATTTTATGGCTTCATTTTGTAACTAATCTTGCGCATAATTTTATGGATATTAGACATTTGAAAGTATAATATTCAATACCACTTGAGGAATCACTAGTAATTTACAATACTCTTATCACATTTTTATCTGCAAAAAATCAATCAAATCAAACAAATCTATTTACCAGACTTTGACAAACATTTAGTTCATTTGAAATTT